>NW_027437249.1:0-3110 GCF_033239565.1 Halichoeres trimaculatus
TAGTAGTATAAAGATTGATTGATATTAGACAAATAACACAGGGTTGAAAGTCAGCCAGGAAAGCTAAAATGACAAAGAGCTCAACAGGCTGCAGATCATGACAGCAAAATTCAATCTGAACATGGAAGCCCTCATTGGAAAGCTTTCAATCTTATCTTTACATTGAGGGGTCACTTATCTGAACAAGACAAAGCAGTCCTTTTAAATCAGTCACAACATGACATTTACTATTGTGCATTTGTTGACCTGATGGCCAGTCAGACGGTTGTATGGAATGCTAGATTATAAGCTAATGTTTCAGGATTAAATGTAGTGACTTGGTCACGTGACAGGGTGAAATCCAAGCTTGTAATTGATATCAAACTTGTTTGATTTGAAGGATGTTTAGTAGTTGAAAGATTGATTGATATTAGACAAATAACACAGGGTTGAAAGTCAGCCAGGTCAGCTAAAATAACACAGAACTCAACAGGCTGCAGATCATGACAGCAAAATTCAATCTGAACATGGAAGCCCTCATTGGAAAGCTTTCAATCTTATCTTTACAATAAGGGGTCACTTATCTGAATAAGACAAAGCAGTCCTTTTAAATCAGTCAAAACATGATCTTAATTTTTGTGCGTTCGTTGACCTAATGGCCAGTCAGACGGTTGTATGGAATGCTAGATTATAAGCTAATGTTTTTGGATAACAATGAGTGACTTGGTCACGTGACAAGGTGAAATCCAAGCTCTGATTTGATATCAAACTTGTTTGATTTGAAGGATGTTTAGTAGTATAAAGATTGATTGATATTAGACAAATAACACAGGGTTGAAAGTCAGCCAGGTCAGCTAATATGACACAAAACTCAACAGGCTGCAGATCATGACAGCAAAATTCAATCTGAACATGGAAGCCCTCATTGGAAAGCTTTCAATCTTATCTTTACATTGAGGGGTCACTGATTAAATTCAGACAAAGCAGTCCTTTTAAATCAGTCACAACATGACATCAACTTTTGTGTGTTTGTTGACTTGATGGCCAGTCAGAGGGTTGTATGGAATGCTAGATTATAAGCTAATGTTTCAGGATTAAATGTTGTGACTTGGTCACATGACAGGGTGAAATCCAAGCCCTTCATTGATATCAAACTTGTTTGATTTGAAGGATGTTTAGTAGTATAAAGATTGATTGATATTAGACAAATAACACAGGGTTGAAAGTCAGCCAGGAAAGCTGAAAAAAATACAGAGCTCAACAGGCTGCAGATCATGACAGCAAAATTCAATCTGACCATGGAAGCCCTCATTGGAAAGCTTTCAATCTTATCTTTACATTGAGGGGTCACTTATCTGAACAAGACAAAGCAGTCCTTTTAAATCGTTCAAAACATGATCTTAACTTTTGTGCGTTTGTGGACCTGATGGCCAGTCAGACGGTTGTATGGGATGCAGGATTATTAGCTAATGTTTCAGGATTAAAAGTAGTGACTTGGTCACGTGACAGGGTGAAATCCAAGCCCTTCATTGATATCAAACTTGTTTGATTTGAAGGATGTTTAGTAGTATAAAGATTGATTGATATTAGACAAATAACACAGGGTTGAAAGTCACCCAGGTCAGCTAAAATGACAAATAGAGCTCAACAGGCTGCAGATCATGACAGCAAAATTCAATCTGAACATGGAAGCCCTCATTGGAAAGCTTTCAATCTTATCTTTAAATTGAGGGGTCACTTATCTGAACAAGACAAAGCTGTCCTTTTAAATCGTTCAAAACATGATCTTAACTTTTGTGCGTTTGTTGACCTGATGGCCAGTCAGACGGTTGTATGGAATGCTAGATTATAAGCTAATGTTTCAGGATTAAATGTAGTGACTTGGTCACGTGACAGGGTGAAATCCAAGCCCTTAATTGATATCAAACTTGTTTGATTTGAAGGATGTTTAGTAGTTGAAAGATTGATTGATATTAGACAAATAACACAGGGTTGAAAGTCAGCCAGGAAAGCTGAAAACAATACAGAGCTCAACAGGCTGCAGATCATGACAGCAAAATTCAATCTGAACATGGAAGCCCTCATTGGAAAGCTTTCAATCTTATCTTTACATTGAGGGGTCACTTATCTGAACAAGACAAAGCAGTCCTTTTAAATCAGTCAAAACATGATCTTAATTTTTGTGCGTTCGTTGACCTAATGGCCAGTCAGACGGTTGTATGGAATGCTAGATTATAAGCTAATGTTTTTGGATAACAATGAGTGACTTGGTCACGTGACAGGGTGAAATCCAAGCCTTTCATTGATATCAAACTTGTTTGATTTGAAGGATGTTTAGTAGTATAAAGATTGATTGATATTAGACAAATAACACAGGGTTGAAAGTCAGCCAGGAAAGCTGAAAAAAATGCAGAGCTCAACAGGCTGCAGATCATGACAGCAAAATTCAATCTGACCATGGAAGCCCTCATTGGAAAGCTTTCAATCTTATCTTTACATTGAGGGGTCACTTATCTGAACAAGACAAAGCAGTCCTTTTAAATCGTTCAAAACATGACATTAACTTTTGGGCGTTTGTTGACCTGATGGCCAGTCAGACGGTTGTATTGAATGCTAGATTATAAGCTAATGTTTTTGGATAACAATGAGTGACTTGGTCACGTGACAAGGTGAAATCCAAGCTCTGATTTGATATCAAACTTGTTTGATTTGAAGGATGTTTAGTAGTATAAAGATTGATTGATATTAGACAAATAACACAGGGGTAAAGTCAGCCAGGTCAGCTAAAATGACAAAGAGCTCAACAGGCTGCAGATCATGACAGCAAAATTCAATCTGAACATGGAAGCCCTCATTGGAAAGCTTTCAATTTTATCTTTACATTGAGGGGTCACTTATCTGAAAGAGACAAAGCAGTCCTTTTAAATCAGTCACAACATGACATTTACTATTGTGCATTTGTTGACCTGATGGCCAGTCAGACGGTTGTATGGAATGCTAGATTATAAGCTAATGTTTCAGGATTAAATGTAGTGACTTGGTCACGTGACAGGGTGAAATCCAAGCCCTTAATTGATATCAAACTTGTTTGATTTGAAGGATGTTTAGTAGTATAAAGATTGATTGATATT
>NW_027437249.1:3610-19430 GCF_033239565.1 Halichoeres trimaculatus
TCATGTTATTTCAGCCAAACTGAAAATTTGATTTTTTTGCTCCAAATTTCAGGTCCCGACCTTACGTTCTGAGGTCAATGTGGTAAAACCCGTTACAGAGGTTTTAGCTCTCAGACTTGATTCAGGATGCATTTTTCTCACCTGGGATGGCATGGGCTTCCACGGGGGACACATATTTCATGGTATTTCAGCCAAACTGAAAATTTGATTTTTTGCTCCAAATTTCAGGTCCCGACCTTACCTTCTGAGCTCAATGTGGTAAAACCCAAAACAGAAGTTTTAGCCCTCAGACTTGATTCAGGATGCATTTTTCTCACCTGGGATGGCATGGGCTTCCACGGGGGACACATATTTCATGTAATTTCAGCCAAACTGAAAATTTGATTTTTTTGCTCCAAATTTCAGGTCCCACCCTTACGTTCTGAGGTCAATGTGGTAAAACCCGTTACAGAGGCTTTTAGCACTCAGACTTGATTCAGGATGCATTTTTCTCTCCTGGGATTTTATGGGCTTCCACGGGGGACACAGATTTCATGTAATTTCAGCCACATTAAAAATTTGATTTTTGGCTCCAAATTTCAGGTCCCGACCTTACGTTCTGAGCTCAATGTGGTAAAACCCAAAACAAAGGTTTTAGCCCTCAGACTTGATTCAGGATGCATTTTTCTCACCTGGGATGGCATGGGCTTCCACGGGGGACACATATTTCATGTAATTTCAGCCAAACTGAAAATTTGATTTTTTGCTCCAAATTTCAGGTCCCGACCTTACGTTCTGAGGTCAATGAGGTAAAACCCGTTACAGAGGTTTTAGCACTCAGACTTGATTCAGGATGCATTTTTCTCACCTGGGATGGCATGGGCTTCCACAGGGGACACATATTTCATGTTATTTCAGCCAAACTGAAAATTTGATTTTTTGGCTCCAAATTTCAGGTCCCGACCTTACGTTCTGAGCTCAGTGTGGTAAAACCCAAAACAGAGGTTTTAGCCCTCAGACTTGATTCAGGATGCATTTTTCTCACCTGGGATGGCATGGGCTTCCACGGGGGGACACATATTTCATGTTATTTCAGCCAAACTGAAAATTTGATTTTTGGCTCCATATTTCAGGTCCCGACCTTACGTTCTGAGCTCAATGTGGTAAAACCCAAAACAGAGGTTTTAGCCCTCAGACTTGATTCAGGATGCATTTTTCTCACCTTGGATGGCATGGGCTTCCACGGGGGACACATATTTCATGTAATTTCAGCCAAACTTAAAATTTGATTTTTTTGCTCCAAATTTCAGGTCCCGACCTTCCCTTCTGAGCTCAATGTGGTAAAACCTGTTACAGAGGTTTTAGCCCACAGACTTGTTTCAGGATGCATTTTTCTCACCTGGGATGGCATGGGCTTCCACAGGGGACACATATTTCATGTAATTTCAGCCAAACTGAAAATTTGAATTTCGGCTCCAAATTTCAGGTCCCGACCTTACGTTCTGAGGTCAATGAGGTAAAACCCATTACAGAGGTTTTAGCACTCAGACTTGATTCAGGATGCATTTTTCTCACCTGGAATGGCATGGGCTTCCAGGGGGGACACATATTTCATGTAATTTCAGCCAAACTGAAAATTTGATTTTTGGCTCAAAATTTCAGGTCCCGTCCTTACGTTCTGAGCTCAATGTGGTAAAACCCGTTACAGAGGCTTTAGCCCTCAGACTTGATTCAGGATGCATTTTTCTCACCTGGGATGGCATGGGCTTCCACGGGGGACACATATTTCATGTTATTTCAGCCAAACTGAAAATTTGATTTTTGGCTCCAAATTTCAGGTCCCGACCTTACGTTCTGAGCTCAGTGTGGTAAAACCCAAAACAGAGGTTTTAGCACTCAGACTTGATTCAGGATGCATTTTTCTCACCTGGGATGGCATGGGCTTCCACGGGGGACACATATTTCATGTAATTTCAGCCAAACTGAAAATTTGATTTTTTTGGCTCAAAATTTCAGGTCCCGTCCTTACGTTCTGAGCTCAATGTGGTAAAACCCGTTACAGAAGTTTTAGCACTCAGACTTGATTCAGGATGCATTTTTCTCACCTGGGATGGCATGGGCTTCCACGGGGGACATTTATTTCATGTAATTTCAGCCAAACTGAAAATTTGTTTTTTTGGCTCCAAATTTCAGGTCCCGACCTTACGTTCTGAGCTCAATGTGGTAAAACCCGTTACAGAGGTTTTAGCCCTCAGACTTGATTCAGGATGCATTTCTCGCACCTGGGACGGCATGGGCTTCCACGGGGGACACATATTTCATGTAATTTCAGCCAAACTGAAAATTTGATATTTGGCTCCATATTTCAGGTCCAGACCTTACGCTCATAGGTCAATGTGGTAAAACCTGTTACAGGGGTTTTAGCCCTCAGACTTGATTCAGGATGCATTTTTCTCACCTGGGATGGCATGGGCTTCCACGGGGGACACATTTTTCATGTAATTTCAGCCAAACTGAAAATTTGATTTTTGGCTCCAAATTTCAGGTCCCGACCTTACGTTCTGAGCTCAATGTAGTAAAACCTGTTACAGAGGTTTTAGCACTCAGACTTGATTCACGATGCATTTTTCTAACCTTGGATGGCATGGGCTTCCACGGGGGACACATATTTCATGTTATTTCAGCCAAACTGAAAATTTGATTTTTTGCTCCAAATTTCAGGTCCCGACCTTACGTTCTGAGCTCAATGTAGTAAAACCTGTTACAGAGGTTTTAGCACTCAGACTTGATTCACAATGTATTTTTCTCACCTGGGATGGCATGGGCTTCCACGGGGGACACATATTTCATGTTATTTCAGCCAAACTGAAAATTTGATTTTTGGCTCCAAATTTCAGGTCCCGACTTTACGTTCTGAGCTCAATGTGGTAAAACCCAAAACAGAGGTTTTAGCCCTCAGACTTGATTCAGGATGCATTTTTCTCACCTGGGATGGCATGGGCTTCCACGGGGGACACATTTTTCATGTAATTTCAGCCAAACTGAAAATTTGATTTTTGGCTCCAAATTTCAGGTCCCGACTTTACGTTCTGAGCTCAATGTGGTAAAACCCAAAACAGAGGTTTTAGCCCTCAGACTTGATTCAGGATGCATTTTTCTCACCTGGGATGGCATGGGCTTCCACGGGGGACACATTTTTCATGTAATTTCAGCCAAACTGAAAATTTGATTTTTGGCTCCAAATTTCAGGTCCCGACCTTACGTTCTGAGCTCAATGTAGTAAAACCTGTTACAGAGGTTTTAGCACTCAGACTTGATTCACGATGCATTTTTCTAACCTTGGATGGCATGGGCTTCCACGGGGGACACATATTTCATGTTATTTCAGCCAAACTGAAAATTTGATTTTTTGCTCCAAATTTCAGGTCCCGACCTTACGTTCTGAGGCTAATGTGGTAAAACCTGTTACAGGGGTTTTAGCACTCAGACTTGATTGAGGATGCATTTTTCTCACCTGGGTTGGCATGGGCTTCAACAGGGGACACATATTTCATGTTAGTTCAGCCAAACTGAAAATTTGATTTTTGGCTTCAAATTTCAGGTCCCGACCTTACGTTCTGAGCTCAATGTGGTAAAACCTGTTACAGAGGTTTTAGCCCTCAGACTTGATTCGGGATGCATTTTTCTCACCTGGGATGGCATGGGCTTCCACGGGGGACACATATTTCATGTAATTTCAGCCAAACTGGAAATTTGATTTTTGGCTCCAAATTTCAGGTCCGGACCTTACGTTCTGAGCTCAATGTGGTAAAACCCAAAACAGAGGTTTTAGCCCTCAGACTTAATTCAGGATGCATTTTTCTCACCTGGGATGGCATGGGCTTCCACGGGGGACACATATTTCATGTTATTTCAGCCAAACTGAAAATTTGATTTTTTGCTCCAAATTTCAGGTCCCGACCTTACCTTCTGAGCTCAATGTGGTAAAACCCAAAACAGAAGTTTTAGCCCTCAGACTTGATTCAGGATGCATTTTTCTCACCTGGGATGGCATGGGCTTCCACGGGGGACACATATTTCATGTAATTTCAGCCAAAATGAAAATTTGATTTTTTTGCTCCAAATTTCAGGTCCCACCCTTACGTTCTGAGGTAAATGTGGTAAAACCCGTTACAGAGGTTTTAGCACTCAGACTTGATTCAGGATGCATTTTTCTCACCTGGGATGGCATGGGCTTCCACGGGGGACACATATTTCATGTAATTTCAGCCAAACTGAAAATTTGATTTTTGGCTCCAAATTTCAGGTCCCGACCTTACGTTCTGAGGTCAATGTGGTAAAACCCGTTACAGAGGCTTTTAGCCCTCAGACTTGATTCAGGATGCATTTTTCTCTCCTGGGATTTTATGGGCTTCCACGGGGGACACAGATTTCATGTAATTTCAGCCACATTAAAAATTTGATTTTTGGCTCCAAATTTCAGGTCCGGACCTTACGTTCTGAGGTCAATGTGGTAAAACCCGAAACAGAGGTTTTAGCCCTCAGACTTGATTCAGGATGCATTTCTCGCACCTGGGATGGCATGGGCTTCCACTGGGGACACATATTTCATGTTATTTCAGCCAAACTGAAAATTTGATTTTTTGCTCCAAATTTCAGGTCCCGACCTTACGTTCTGAGCTCAATGTGGTAAAACCCAAAACAGAGGTTTTAGCCCTCAGACTTGATTCAGGATGCATTTTTCTCACCTTGGATGGCATGGGCTTCCACGGGGGACACATATTTCATGTAATTTCAGCCAAACTTAAAATTTGATTTTTTTGCTCCAAATTTCAGGTCCCGACCTTCCCTTCTGAGCTCAATGTGGTAAAACCTGTTACAGAGGTTTTAGCCCACAGACTTGTTTCAGGATGCATTTTTCTCACCTGGGATGGCATGGGCTTCCACAGGGGACACATATTTCATGTAATTTCAGCCAAACTGAAAATTTGAATTTCGGCTCCAAATTTCAGGTCCCGACCTTACGTTCTGAGGTCAATGAGGTAAAACCCATTACAGAGGTTTTAGCCCTCAGACTTGATTCAGGATGCATTTTTCTCACCTGGAATGGCATGGGCTTCCAGGGGGGACACATATTTCATGTAATTTCAGCCAAACTGAAAATTTGATTTTTGGCTCAAAATTTCAGGTCCCGTCCTTACGTTCTGAGGTCAATGTGGTAAAACCCGTTACAGAGGCTTTAGCCCTCAGACTTGATTCAGGATGCATTTTTCTCACCTGGGATTGCATGGGCTTCCACGGGGGACACATATTTCATGTTATTTCAGCCAAACTGAAAATTTGATTTTTGGCTCCAAATTTCAGGTCCGGACCTTACGTTCTGAGCTAAATGTGGTAAAACCTGTTACAGAGGTTTTAGCCCTCAGACTTGATTCAGGATGCATTTTTCTCACCTGGGATGGCATGGGCTTCCACGGGGGACACATATTTCATGTTATTTCAGCCAAACTGAAAATTTGATTTTTTTGCTCCAAATTTCAGGTCCGGACCTTACGTTCTGAGCTCAATGTGGTAAAACCTGTTACAGAGGTTTTAGCCCTCAGACTTGATTCAGGATGCATTTTTCTCACCTGGAATGGCATGGGCTTCCAGGGGGGACACATATTTCATGTAATTTCAGCCAAACTGAAAATTTGATTTTTGGCTCAAAATTTCAGGTCCCGTCCTTACGTTCTGAGGTCAATGTGGTAAAACCCGTTACAGAGGCTTTAGCCCTCAGACTTGATTCAGGATGCATTTTTCTCACCTGGGATTGCATGGGCTTCCACGGGGGACACATATTTCATGTTATTTCAGCCAAACTGAAAATTTGATTTTTGGCTCCAAATTTCAGGTCCGGACCTTACGTTCTGAGCTAAATGTGGTAAAACCTGTTACAGAGGTTTTAGCCCTCAGACTTGATTCAGGATGCATTTTTCTCACCTGGGATGGCATGGGCTTCCACGGGGGACACATATTTCATGTTATTTCAGCCAAACTGAAAATTTGATTTTTTGGCTCCAAATTTCAGGTCCCGACCTTACGTTCTGAGCTCAATGTGGTAAAACCCAAAACAGAAGTTTTAGCCCTCAGACTTGATTCAGGATGCATTTTTCTCACCTGGGATGGCATGGGCTGCCAGGGGGGACACATATTTCATGTAATTTCAGCCAAACTGAAAATTTGATTTTTTGCTCCAAATTTCAGGTCCCGACCTTACGTTCTGAGCTCAATGTAGTAAAACATGTTACAGAGGTTTTAGCCCTCAGACTTGATTCAGGATGCATTTTTCTCACCTGGGATGGCATGGGCTTCCACGGGGGACACATATTTCATGTTATTTCAGCCAAACTGAAAATTTGATTTTTGGCTCCAAATTTCAGGTCCCGACCTTACGTTCTGAGCTCAATGTGGTAAAACCCAAAACAGAGGTTTTAGCCCTCAGACTTGATTCAGGATGCATTTTTCTCACCTGGGATGGCATGGGCTTCAACAGGGGACACAAATTTCATGTAATTTCAGCCAAACTGAAAATTTGATTTTTGGCTCCAAATTTCAGGTCCCGACTTTACGTTCTGAGCTCAATGTGGTAAAACCCAAAACAGAGGTTTTAGCCCTCAGACTTGATTCAGGATGCATTTTTCTCACCTGGGATGGCATGGGCTTCCACGGGGGACACATTTTTCATGTAATTTCAGCCAAACTGAAAATTTGATTTTTGGCTCCAAATTTCAGGTCCCGACCTTACGTTCTGAGCTCAATGTAGTAAAACCTGTTACAGAGGTTTTAGCACTCAGACTTGATTCAGGATGCATTTTTCTCACCTGGGATGGCATGGGCTTCCACGGGGGACACATATTTCATGTTATTTCAGCCAAACTGAAAATTTGATTTTTTGGCTCCAAATTTCAGGTCCCGACCTTACGTTCTGAGCTCAATGTGGTAAAACCCAAAACAGAGGCTTTAGCCCTCAGACTTGATTCAGGATGCATTTTTCTCACCTGGGATGGCATGGGCTTCCACGGGGGACACATATTTCATGTAATTTCAGCCAAACTGAAAATTTGATTTTTGGCTCCAAATTTCAGGTCCCGACCTTACGTTCTGAGGTCAATGTGGTCAAACCCGTTACAGAGGTTTTAGCCCTCAGACTTGATTCAGGATGCATTTTTCTCACCTGGGATGGCATGGGCTTCCACGGGGGACACATATTTCATGTTATTTCAGCCAAACTGAAAATTTGATTTTTTTGCTCCAAATTTCAGGTCCCGACCTTACGTTCTGAGCTCAATGTGGTAAAACCCGTTACAGAGGTTTTAGCTCTCAGACTTGATTCAGGATGCATTTTTCTCACCTGGGATGGCATGGGCTTCCACGGGGGACACATATTTCATGTAATTTCAGCCAAACTGAAAATTTGATTTTTTTGCTCCAAATTTCAGGTCCCGACCTTACGTTCTGAGCTCAATGTGGTTAAACCTGTTACAGAGGTTTTAGCCCTCAGACTTGATTCAGGATGCATTTTTCTCACCTGGGATGGCATGGGCTTCCACGGGGGACACATATTTCATGTTATTTCAGCCAAACTGAAAATTTGATTTTTTGCTCCAAATTTCAAGTTCCGACCTTACGTTCTGAGCTCAATGTAGTAAAACATGTTACAGAGGTTTTAGCCCTCAGACTTGATTCAGGATGCATTTTTCTCACCTGGGATGGCATGGGCTTCCACCGGGGACACATATTTCATGTAATTTCAGTCAAACTGAAAATTTGATATTTGGCTCCAAATTTCAGGTCCCGACCTTACGTTCTGAGCTCAATGTGGTAAAACCCAAAACAGAGGTTTTAGCCCTCAGACTTGATTCAGGATGCATTTTTCTCACCTGGGATGGCATGGGCTTCAACAGGGGACACATATTTCATGTAATTTCAGCCAAACTGAAAATTTGATTTTTGGCTCCAAATTTCAGGTCCCGACCTTACGTTCTGAGCTCAATGTGGTAAAACCTGTTACAGAGGTTTTAGCACTCAGACTTGATTCAGGATGCATTTTTCTCACCTGGGATGGCATGGGCTTCCACGGGGGACACATATTTCATGTAATTTCAGCCAAACTGAAAATTTTAATTTTTGCTCCAAATTTCAGGTCCGGACCTTACGTTCTGAGGTAAATGTGGTAAAACCCGTTACAGAGGTTTTAGCACTCAGACTTGATTCAGGATGCATTTTTCTCACCTGGGATGACATGGGCTTCCATGGGGGACACATATTTCATGTAATTTCAGCCAAACTGAAAATTTGATTTTTGGCTCCAAATTTCAGGTCCCGACCTTACATTCTGAACACAATGTGGTAAAACCCAAAACAGAGGTTTTAGCACTCAGACTTGATTCAGGATGCATTTTTCTCACCTGGGATGACATGGGCTTCCATGGGGGACACATATTTCATGTAATTTCAGCCAAACTGAAAATTTGATTTTTGGCTCCAAATTTCAGGTCCTGACCTTACGTTCTGAGCTCAATGTGGTAAAACCTGTTACAGAGGTTTTAGCCCTCAGACTTGATTCAGGATGCATTTTTCTCACCTGGGATGGCATGGGCTTCCACAGGGGACACATATTTCATGTAATTTCAGCCAAACTGAAAATTTGAATTTTGGCTCCAAATTTCAGGTCCCGACCTTACGTTCTGAGGTCAATGTGGTAAAACCCGAAACAGAGGTTTTAGCACTCAGACTTGATTCAGGATGCATTTTTCTCACCTGGGATGGCATGGGCTTCCACAGGGGACACATATTTCATGTTATTTCAGCCAAACTGAAAATTTGATTTTTGGCTCCAAATTTCAGGTCCCGACCTTACGTTATGAGCTCAATGTGGTAAAACCTGTTTCAGAGGTTTTAGCCCTCAGACTTGATTCAGGGTGCATTTTTCTCACCTGGGATGGCATGGGCTTACACGGGGGACACATATTTCATGTAATTTCAGCCAAACTGAAAATTTGATTTTTTGGCTCCAAATTTCAGGTCCCGACCTTACGTTCTGAGCTCAGTGTGGTAAAACCCAAAACAGAGGTTTTAGCCCTCAGACTTGATTCAGGATGCATTTTTCTCACCTGGGATGGCATGGGCTTCCACGGGGGACACATATTTCATGTAATTTCAGCCAAACTGAAAATTTGATTTTTTTGCTCCAAATTTAAGGTCCGGACCTTACGTTCTGAGCTCAATGTGGTAAAACCCGTTACAGAAGTTTTAGCACTCAGACTTGATTCAGGATGCATTTTTCTCACCTGGGATGGCATGGGCTTCCACGGGGGACATATATTTCATGTAATTTCAGCCAAACTGAAAATTTGATTTTTGGCTCCAAATTTCAGGTCCCGACCTTACGTTCTGAGCTCAATGTGGTAAAACCCAAAACAAAGGTTTTAGCCCTCAGACTTGATTCAGGATGCATTTTTCTCACCTGGGATGGCATGGGCTTCCACGGGGGACACATATTTCATGTTATTTCAGCCAAACTGAAAATTTGATTTTTGGCTCCAAATTTCATGTCCGGACCTTACGTTCTGAGCTCAATGTGGTAAAACCCAAAACAGAAGTTTTAGCCCTCAGACTTGATTCAGGATGCATTTTTCTCCCCTGGTATGGCATGGGCTTCCACCGGGGACACATATTTCATGTAATTTCAGCCAAACTGAAAATTTGATTTTTTGCTCCAAATTTCAGGTCCCGACCTTACGTTCTGAGCTCAATGTAGTAAAACATGTTACAGAGGTTTTAGCACTCAGACTTGATTCACGATGCATTTTTCTCACCTGGGATGGCATGGGCTTCCACGGGGGACACATATTTCATGTAATTTCAGCCAAACTGAAAATTTGATTTTTGGCTCCAAATTTCAGGTCCCGACCTTACGTTCTGAGCTCAATGTGGTAAAACCTGTTTCAGAGGTTTTAGCCCTCAGACTTGATTCAGGGTGCATTTTTCTCACCTGGGATGGCATGGGCTTCCACGGGGGACACATATTTCATGTAATTTCAGCCAAACTGAAAATTTGATTTTTTGGCTCCAAATTTCAGGTCCCGACCTTACGTTCTGAGCTCAGTGTGGTAAAACCCAAAACAGAGGTTTTAGCACTCAGACTTGATTCAGGATGCATTTTTCTCACCTGGGATGGCATGGGCTTCCACGGGGGACATATATTTCATGTAATTTCAGCCAAACTGAAAATTTGATTTTTGGCTCCAAATTTCAGGTCCCGACCTTACGTTCTGAGCTCAATGTGGTAAAACCCAAAACAAAGGTTTTAGCCCTCAGACTTGATTCAGGATGCATTTTTCTCACCTGGGATGGCATGGGCTTCCACGGGGGACACATATTTCATGTAATTTCAGCCAAACTGAAAATTTGATTTTTTGCTCCAAATTTCAGGTCCCGACCTTACGTTCTGAGGTCAATGAGGTAAAACCCGTTACAGAGGTTTTAGCACTCAGACTTGATTCAGGATGCATTTTTCTCACCTGGGATGGCATGGGCTTCCACAGGGGACACATATTTCATGTTATTTCAGCCAAACTGAAAATTTGATTTTTTGGCTCCAAATTTCAGGTCCCGACCTTACGTTCTGAGCTCAGTGTGGTAAAACCCAAAACAGAGGTTTTAGCCCTCAGACTTGATTCAGGATGCATTTTTCTCACCTGGGATGGCATGGGCTTCCACGGGGGACACATATTTCATGTAATTTCAGCCAAACTGAAAATTTGATTTTTTGATCCAAATTTCAGGTCCCGACCTTACGTTCTGAGCTCAATGTGGTAAAACCCGTTACAGAGGTTTTAGCACTCAGACTTGATTCAGGATGCATTTTTCTCACCTGGGATGGCATGGGCTTCCACGGGGGACATATATTTCATGTAATTTCAGCCAAACTGAAAATTTGATTTTTGGCTCCAAATTTCAGGTCCCGACCTTACGTTCTGAGCTCAATGTGGTAAAACCCAAAACAAAGGTTTTAGCCCTCAGACTTGATTCAGGATGCATTTTTCTCACCTGGGATGGCATGGGCTTCCACGGGGGACACATATTTCATGTAATTTCAGCCAAACTGAAAATTTGATATTTGGCTCCATATTTCAGGTCCAGACCTTACGTTCATAGGTCAATGTGGTAAAACCTGTTACAGGGGTTTTAGCCCTCAGACTTGATTCAGGATGCATTTTTCTCACCTGGGATGGCATGGGCTTCCACGGGGGACACATATTTCATGTTATTTCAGCCAAACTGAAAATTTGATTTTTTGCTCCAAATTTCAGGTCCCGACCTTACGTTCTGAGCTCAATGTGGTAAAACCCAAAACAGAGGTTTTAGCCCTCAGACTTGATTCACGATGCATTTTTCTCACCTGGGATGGCATGGGCTTCCACGGGGGACACATTTTTCATGTAATTTCAGCCAAACGGAAAATTTGATTTTTGGCTCCAAATTTCAGGTCCCGACCTTACGTTCTGAGCTCATTGTAGTAAAACCTGTTACAGAGGTTTTAGCACTCAGACTTGATTCACGATGCATTTTTCTAACCTTGGATGGCATGGGCTTCCACGGAGGACACATATTTCATGTTATTTCAGCCAAACTGAAAATTTGATTTTTTGCTCCAAATTTCAGGTCCCGACCTTACGTTCTGAGCTCAATGTGGTAAAACCCAAAACAGAGGCTTTAGCCCTCAGACTTGATTGAGGATGCATTTTTCTCACCTGGGATGGCATGGGCTTCCACGGGGGACACATATTTCATGTAATTTCAGCCAAACTGAAAATTTGATTTTTGGCTCCAAATTTCAGGTCCCGACCTTACGTTCTGAGGTCAATGTGGTCAAACCCGTTACAGAGGTTTTAGCCCTCAGACTTGATTCAGGATGCATTTTTCTCACCTGGGATGGCATGGGCTTCCACGGGGGACACATATTTCATGTTATTTCAGCCAAACTGAAAATTTGATTTTTTTGCTCGAAATTTCAGGTCCCGACCTTACGTTCTGAGCTCAATGTGGTAAAACCCGTTACAGAGGTTTTAGCCCTCAGACTTGATTCAGGATGCATTTTTCTCACCTGGGATGGCATGGGCTTCCACGGGGGACACATATTTCATGTTATTTCAGCCAAACTGAAAATTTGATTTTTTTGCTCGAAATTTCAGGTCCCGACCTTACGTTCTGAGCTCAATGTGGTAAAACCTGTTACAGAGGTTTTAGCCCTCAGACTTGATTCAGGATGCATTTTTCTCACCTGGGATGGCATGGGCTTCCACGGGGGACACATATTTCATGTTATTTCAGCCAAACTGAAAATTTGATTTTTTGCTCCAAATTTCAGGTCCCGTCCTTACGTTCTGAGGTCAATGTGGTAAAACCCGTTACAGAGGCTTTAGCCCTCAGACTTGATTCAGGATGCATTTTTCTCACCTGGGATGGCATGGGCTTCCACCGGGGACACATATTTCATGTTATTTCAGCCAAACTGAAAATTTGATATTTGGCTCCAAATTTCAGGTCCCGACCTTCCGTTCTGAGCTCAATGTGGTAAAACCCAAAACAGAGGTTTTAGCCCTCAGACTTGATTCAGGATGCATTTTTCTCACCTGGGATGGCATGGGCTTCCACGGGGGACACATATTTCATGTAATTTCAGTCAAACAGAAAATTTGATTTTTTGCTCCAAATTTCAGGTCCCACCCTTACGTTATGAGCTCAATGTGGTAAAACCTGTTACAGAGGTTTTAGCACTCAGACTTGATTCAGGATGCATTTTTCTCACCTGGGATGGCATGGGCTTCCACGGGGGACACATATTTCATGTAATTTCAGCCAAACTGAAAATTTGATTTTTTGCTCCAAATTTCAGGTCCCGACCTTACGTTCGGAGCTCAATGAGGTAGAACCTAAAAAAGAGGTTTTAAGCCCTCAGACTTGATTCAGGATGCATTTTTCTCACCTGGGATGGCATGGGCTTCCACGGGGGACACATATTTCATGTAATTTCAGCCACATTAAAAATTTGATTTTTTGCTCCAAATTTCAGGTCCCTACCTTACGTTCTGAGCTCAATTTGGTAAAACCCAAAACAGTAGTTTTAGCACTCAGACTTGATTCAGGATGCATTTTTCTCACCTGGGATGGCATGGGCTTCCACGGGGGACACATATTTCATGTAATTTCAGCCAAACTGAAAATTTTAATTTTTGCTCCAAATTTCAGGTCCGGACCTTACGTTCTGAGGTCAATGTGGTAAAACCCGTTACAGAGGTTTTAGCTCTCAGACTTGATTCAGGATGCATTTTTCTTACCTGGGATGGCATGGGCTTCCACGGGGGACACATATTTCATGTAATTTCAGCCAAACTGAAAATTTGATTTTTGGCTCCAAATTTCAGGTCCTGACCTTAGGTTCTGAGCTCAATGTGGTAAAACTTGTTACAGAGGTTTTAGCCCTCAGACTTGATTCAGGATGCATTTTTCTCACCTGGGATGGCATGGGCTTCCACGGGGGACACATATTTCATGTTCTTTCAGCCAAACTGAAAATTTGAATTTTGGCTCCAAATTTCAGGTCCCGACCTTACGTTCTGAGGTCAATGTGGTAAAACCCGAAACAGAGGTTTTAGCACTCAGACTTGATTCAGGATGCATTTTTCTCTCCTGGGATTTTATGGGCTTCCACGGGGGACACAGATTTCATGTAATTTCAGCCAAACTGAAAATTTGTTTTTTTTCGCTCCAAATTTCAGGTCCCGACCTTACGTTCTGAGCTCAATGTAGTAAAACCCATTACAGAGGTTTTAGCACTCAGACTTGATTCAGGATGCATTTTTCTCACCTGGGATGGCATGGGCTTCCACGGGGGACACATATTTCATGTAATTTCAGCCAAACTGAAAATTTGAATTTTGGCTCCAAATTTCAGGTCCTGACCTTACGTTCTGAGGCTAATGTGGTTAAACCTGTTACAGAGGTTTTAGCACTCAGACTTGATTGAGGATGCATTTTTCTCACCTGGGATGGCATGGGCTTCCACGGGGGACACATATTTCATGTTATTTCAGCCAAACGGAAAATTTGAATTTTTGCTCCAAATTTCATGTCCCTACCTTACGTTATGAGCTCAATGTGGTAAAACCCATTACAGAGGTTTTAGCACTCAGACCTGATTCAGGATGCATTTTTCTCACCTGGGATGGCATGGGCTTCCAGGGGGGACACATATTTCATGTAATTTCAGCCAAACTGAAAATTTGATTTTTGGCTCCAAATTTCAGGTCCCGACCTTACGTTATGAGCTCAATGTGGTAAAACCCATTACAGAGGTTTTAGCACTCAGACTTGATTCAGGATGCATTTTTCTCACCTGGGATGGCATGGGCTTCCACGGGGGACACATATTTCATGTAATTTCAGCCAAACTGAAAATTTGATTTTTGGCTCCAAATTTCAGGTCCCGACCTTACGTTCTGAGCTCAATGTGGTAAAACCCATTACAGAGGTTTTAGCACTCAGACTTGATTCAGGATGCATTTTTCTCACCTGGGATTTTATGGGCTCCCACGGGGGACACATATTTCATGTAATTTCAGCCAAACTGAAAATTTGATTTTTGCTCCAAATTTCAGGTCCCGACCTTACGTTCTGAGGTCAATGTGGTAAAACCCGTTACAGAGGCTTTAGCCCTCAGACTTGATTCAGGATGCATTTTTCTCACCTGGGATGGCATGGGCTTCCACGGGGGACACATATTTCATGTAATTTCAGCCAAACTGAAAATTTGATTTTTGGCTCCAAATTTCAGGTCCCGACCTTACGTTATGAGCTCAATGTGGTAAAACCTGTTACAGAGGTTTTAGCACTCAGACTTGATTCAGGATGCATTTTTCTCACCTGGGATGGCATGGGCTTCCACGGGGGACACATATTTCATGTAATTTCAGCCAAACTGAAAATTTGATTTTTTGCTCCAAATTTCAGGTCCGGACCTTACGTTCGGAGCTCAATGAGGTAGAACCTAAAAAAGAGGTTTTAAGCCCTCAGACTTGATTCAGGATGCATTTTTCTCACCTGGGATGGCATGGGCTTCCACGGGGGACACATATTTCATGTTATTTCAGCCAAACTGAAAATTTGATATTTTTGCTCCATATTTCAGGTCCAGACCTTACGTTCATAGGTCAATGTGGTAAAACCTGTTACAGGGGTTTTAGCCCTCAGACTTGATTCAGGATGCATTTTTCTCACCTGGGATGGCATGGGCTTCCACGGGGGACACATATTTCATGTTATTTCAGCCAAACTGAAAATTTGATTTTTTGCTCCAAATTTCAGGTCCCGACCTTACTTTCTGAGCTCAATGTGGTAAAACCCAAAACAGAGGTTTTAGCCCTCAGACTTGATTCAGGATGCATTTTTCTCACCTGGGATGGCATGGGCTTCCACGGGGGACACATATTTCATGTAATTTCAGCCAAACTGAAAATTTGATTTTTTTGCTCCAAATTTAAGGTCCGGACCTTACGTTCTGAGGCTCAATGTGGTAAAACCCGTTACAGAGGTTTTAGCACTCAGACTTGATTCAGGATGCATTTTTCTCACCTGGGATGGCATGGGCTTCCACGGGGGACACATATTTCATGTAATTTCAGCCAAACTGAAAATTTGATTTTTTGCTCCAAATTTCAGGTCCCAACCTTACGTTCTGAGCTCAATGTGGTAAAACCCAAAACAGAGGTTTTAGCCCTCAGACTTGATTCAGGAT
>NW_027437249.1:19930-46930 GCF_033239565.1 Halichoeres trimaculatus
TCTGAGTGCTAAAACCTCTGTAACAGGTTTTACCACATTTACCTCAGAACGTAAGGTCGGGACCTGAAATTTGGAGCAAAAAATCAAATTTTCAGTTTGGCTGAAATTACATGAAATATGTGTCCCCTGTGGAAGCCCATGTCATCCCAGGTGAGAAAAATGCATCCTGAATCAAGTCTGAGAATAAAACCTCTGTTTCGGGTTTTACCACATTGACCTCAGAACGTAAGGTCGGGACCTGAAATTTGGAGCAAAAAATCAAATTTTTAATGTGGCTGAAATTACATGAAATCTGTGTCCCCCGTGGAAGCCCATGCCATCCCAGGTGAGAAAAATGCATCCTGAATCAAGTCTGAGGGCTAAAACCTCTGTTTTGGGTTTTACCACATTGAGCTCAGAACGTAAAGTCGGGACCTGAAATTTGGAGCCAAAAATCAAATTTTCAGTTTGGCTGAAATAACATGAAATATGTGTCCCCTGTTGGCCCATGCCATCCCAGGTGAGAAAAATGCATCCTGAATCAAGTCTGAGGGCTAAAACCTCTGTTTTGGGTTTTACCACATTGAGCTCAGAAGGTAAGGTCGGGACCTGAAATTTGGAGCCAAAAATCAAATTTTCAGTTTGGCTGAAATAACATGAAATATGTGTCCCCCGTGGAAGCCCATGCCATCCCAGGTGAGAAAAATGCATCCTGAATCAAGTCTGAGGGCTAAAACCTCTGAAACAGGTTTAACCACATTGAGCTCAGAACGTAAGGTCGGGACCTGAAATTTGGAGCAAAAAAATCAAATTTTCAGTTTGGCTGAAATTACATGAAATATGTGTCCCCCGTGGAAGCCCATGCCATCCCAGGTGAGAAAAATGCATCCTGAATCAAGTCTGAGAGCTAAAACCTCTGTTTTGGGTTTTACCACATTGAGCTCAGAACGTAAGGTCGGGACCTGAAATTTGGAGCCAAAAATCAAATTTTCAGTTTGGCTGAAATAACATGAAATATGTGTCCCCTGTTGAAGCCCATGCCATCCCAGGTGAGAAAAATGCATCCTGAATCAAGTCTGAGTGCTAAAACCTCTGAAACAGGTTTTACAACATTAGCCTCAGAACGTAAGATCAGGACCTGAAATTTGGAGCCAAAAATCAAATTTTCAGTTTGGCTGAAATAACATGAAAAATGTGTCCCCCGTGGAAGCCCATGCCATCCCAGGTGCGAGAAATGCATCCTGAAACAAGTCTGAGGGCTAAAACCTCTGAAACAGGTTTTACCACATTGAGCTCAGAACGTAAGGTCCGGACCTGAAATTTGGAGCAAAAAATCAAATTTTCAGTTTGGCTGAAATTACATGAAAAATGTGTCCCCCGTGGAAGCCCATGCCATCCCAGGTGAGAAAAATGCATCCTGAATCAAGTCTGAGGGCTAAAACCTCTGTAACAGGTTTTACCACATTGAGCTCAGAACGTAAGGACGGGACCTGAAATTTTGAGCCAAAAATCAAATTTTCAGTTTGGCTGAAATTACATGAAATATGTGTCCCCCCTGGAAGCCCATGCCATCCCAGGTGAGAAAAATGCATCCTGAATCAAGTCTGAGTGCTAAAACCTCTGTAATGGGTTTTACCTCATTGACCTCAGAACGTAAGGGTGGGACCTGAAATTTGGAGCCGAAATTCAAATTTTCAGTTTGGCTGAAATTACATGAAATATGTGTCCCCCGTGGAAGCCCATGCCATCCCAGGTGAGAAAAATGCATCCTGAATCAAGTCTGAGAATAAAACCTCTGTTTCGGGTTTTACCACATTGACCTCAGAACGTAAGGTCGGGACCTGAAATTTGGAGCAAAAAATCAAATTTTTAATGTGGCTGAAATTACATGAAATCTGTGTCCCCCGTGGAAGCCCATGCCATCCCAGGTGAGAAAAATGCATCCTGAATCAAGTCTGAGTGCTAAAACCTCTGTAACAGGTTTTACCACATTGAGCTCAGAACGTAAGGTCGGGACCTGAAATTTGGAGCAAAAAAATCAAATTTTCAGTTTGGCTGAAATAACATGAAATATGTGTCCCCCGTGGAAGCCCATGCCATCCCAGGTGAGAAAAATGCATCCTGAATCAAGTCTGAGGGCTAAAACCTCTGTTTTGGGTTTTACCACATTGAGCTCAGAACGTAAGATCAGGACCTGAAATTTGGAGCCAAAATTCAAATTTTCAGTTTGGCTGAAATTACATGAAATATGTGTCCCCTGTGGAAGCCCATGCCATCCCAGGTGAGAAAAATGCATCCTGAATCAAGTCTGAGGGCTTAAAACCTCTTTTTTAGGTTCTACCTCATTGAGCTCCGAACGTAAGGGTGGGACCTGAAATTTGGAGCCAAAATTCAAATTTTCAGTTTGGCTGAAATTACATGAAATATGTGTCCCCCGTGGAAGCCCATGCCATCCCAGGTGAGAAAAATGCATCCTGAATCAAGTCTGAGAATAAAACCTCTGTTTCGGGTTTTACCACATTGACCTCAGAACGTAAGGTCGGGACCTGAAATTTGGAGCAAAAAATCAAATTTTTAATGTGGCTGAAATTACATGAAATCTGTGTCCCCCGTGGAAGCCCATGCCATCCCAGGTGAGAAAAATGCATCCTGAATCAAGTCTGAGAGCTAAAACCTCTGTAACGGGTTTTACCACATTGAGCTCAGAACGTAAGGTCGGGACCTGAAATTTGGAGCAAAAAAATCAAATTTTCAGTTTGGCTGAAATAACATGAAATATGTGTCCCCCGTGGAAGCCCATGCCATCCCAGGTGAGAAAAATGCATCCTGAATCAAGTCTGAGGGCTAAAACCTCTGTTTTGGGTTTTACCACATTGAGCTCAGAACGTAAGATCAGGACCTGAAATTTGGAGCCAAAATTCAAATTTTCAGTTTGGCTGAAATTACATGAAATATGTGTCCCCTGTGGAAGCCCATGCCATCCCAGGTGAGAAAAATGCATCCTGAATCAAGTCTGAGGGCTTAAAACCTCTTTTTTAGGTTCTACCTCATTGAGCTCCGAACGTAAGGTCCGGACCTGAAATTTGGAGCAAAAAATCAAATTTTCAGTTTGGCTGAAATTACATGAAATATGTGTCCCCCGTGGAAGCCCATGCCATCCCAGGTGAGAAAAATGCATCCTGAATCAAGTCTGAGGGCTAAATCCTCTGAAACAGGTTTAACCACATTGAGCTCAGAACGTAAGGTCCGGACCTGAAATTTGGAGCAAAAAATCAAATTTTCAGTTTGGCTGAAATTACATGAAATATGTGTCCCCTGTGGAAGCCCATGCCATCCCAGGTGAGAAAAAATGCATCCTGAATCAAGTCTGAGTGCTAAAACCTCTGTAACAGGTTTTACCGCATTTACCTCAGAACGTAAGGTCGGGACCTGAAATTTGGAGCAAAAAATCAAATTTTTAATGTGGCTGAAATTACATGAAATCTGTGTCCCCTGTTGAAGCCCATGCCATCCTAGGTGAGAAAAATGCATCCTGAATCAAGTCTGAGGGCTAAAACCTCTGTAACGGGTTTTACCACATTGACCTCAGAACGTAAGGTCGGGACCTGAAATTTGGAGCCAAAAATCAAATTTTCAGTTTGGCTGAAATTACATGAAATATGTGTCCCCCGTGGAAGCCCATGCCATCCCAGGTGAGAAAAATGCATCCTGAATCAAGTCTGAGGGCTAAAGCCTCTGTTTTGGGTTTTACCACATTGAGCTCAGAACGTAAGGTCGGGACCTGAAATTTGGAGCCAAAAATCAAATTTTCAGTTTGGCTGAAATAACATGAAATATGTGTCCCCCGTGGAAGCCCATGCCATCCCAGGTGAGAAAAATACATTGTGAATCAAGTCTGAGTGCTTAAACCTCTGTAACAGGTTTTACTACATTGAGCTCAGAACGTAAGGTCGGGACCTGAAATTTGGAGCAAAAAATCAAATTTTCAGTTTGGCTGAAATAACATGAAATATGTGTCTCCCGTGGAAGCCCATGCCATCCCTTGTGAGAAAAATGCATCGTGAATCAAGTCTGAGTGCTAAAACCTCTGTAACAGGTTTTACCACATTGAGCTCAGAACGTAAGGTAGGGACCTGAAATTTGGAGCAAAAAATCAAATTTTCAGTTTGGCTGAAATTACATGAAATATGTGTCCCCCGTGGAAGCCCATGCCATCCCAGGTGAGAAAAATGCATCCTGAATCAAGTCTGAGTGCTAAAACCTTTGTTTTGGGTTTTACCACATTGAGCTCAGAACGTAAGGTCCGGACCTGAAATTTGGAGCCAAAAATCAAATTTTCAGTTTGGCTGAAATTACATGAAATATGTGTCCCCCGTGGAAGCCCATGCCATCCCAGGTGAGAAAAATGCATCCTGAATCAAGTCTGAGTGCTAAAACCTCTGTAACGGGTTTTACCACATTGAGCTCAGAACGTAAGGTCCGGACCTTAAATTTGGAGCAAAAAAATCAAATTTTCAGTTTGGCTGAAATTACATGAAATATGTGTCCCCCGTGGAAGCCCATGCCATCCCAGGTGAGAAAAATGCATCCTGAATCAAGTCTGAGGGCTAAAACCTCTGTTTTGGGTTTTACCACATTGAGCTCAGAACGTAAGGTCGGGACCTGAAATTTGGAGCCAAAAAATCAAATTTTCAGTTTGGCTGAAATTACATGAAATATGTGTCCCCCGTGGAAGCCCATGCCATCCCAGGTGAGAAAGATGCACCCTGAATCAAGTCTGAGGGCTAAAACCTCTGAAACAGGTTTTACCACATTGAGCTCAGAACGTAAGGTCTGGACCTGAAATTTGGAGCCAAAAATCAAATTTTCAGTTTGGCTGAAATAACATGAAATATGTGTCCCCCGTGGAAGCCCATGCCATCCCAGGTGAGAAAAATGCATCCTGAATCAAGTCTGAGGGCTAAAACCCCTGTAACAGGTTTTACCACATTGACCTATGAACGTAAGGTCTGGACCTGAAATATGGAGCAAAAATATCAAATTTTCAGTTTGGCTGAAATAACATGAAATATGTGTCCCCCGTGGAAGCCCATGCCATCCCAGGTGAGAAAAATGCATCCTGAATCAAGTCTGAGTGCTAAAACCTCTTTTTTAGGTTCTACCTCATTGAGCTCCGAACGTAAGGTCCGGACCTGAAATTTGGAGCAAAAAATCAAATTTTCAGTTTGGCTGAAATTACATGAAATATGTGTCCCCCGTGGAAGCCCATGCCATCCCAGGTGGGAAAAATGCATCCTGAATCAAGTCTGAGTGCTAAAACCTCTGTAACAGGTTTTACCACATTGAGCTCATAACGTCAGGTCGGGACCTGAAATTTGGAGCCAAAAATCAAATTTTCAGTTTGGCTGAAATTACATGAAATATGTGTCCCCCGTGGAAGCCCATGCCATCCCAGGTGAGAAAAATGCATCCTGAATCAAGTCTGAGGGCTAAAACCTCTGTAACAGGTTTAAACACATTAGCCTCAGAACGTAAGGTCCGGACCTGAAATTTGGAGCCAAAATTCAAATTTTCAGTTTGGCTGAAATAACATGAAATATGTGTCCCCCGTGGAAGCCCATGCCATCCCAGGTGAGAAAAATGCATCCTGAATCAAGTCTGAGTGCTAAAACCTCTGTAACGGGTTTTACCACATTGACCTCAGAACGTAAGGTCGGGACCTGAAATTTGGAGCAAAAAATCAAATTTTCAGTTTGGCTGAAATTACATGAAATATGTGTCCCCCGTGGAAGCCCATGCCGTCCCAGGTGAGAAAAATGCATCCTGAATCAAGTCTGAGGGCTAAAACCTCTGTAACGGGTTTTACCACATTGACCTCAGAACGTAAGGTCGGGACCTGAAATTTAGAGCCAAAAATCATATTTTCAGTTTGGCTGAAATTACATGAAATATGTGTCCCCCGTGGAAGCCCATGCCATCCCAGGTGAGAAAATTGCATCCTGAATCAAGTCTGAGTGCTAAAACCTCTGTAACGGGTTTTACCACATTGAGCTCAGAAGGTAAGGTCGGGACCTGAAATTTGGAGCAAAAAATCAAATTTTCAGTTTGGCTGAAATTACATGAAATATGTGTCCCCCGTGGAAGCCCATGCCATCCCAGGTGAGAAAAATGCATCCTGAATCAAGTCTGAGGGCTAAAACCTCTGTAACGGGTTTAACCACATTTACCTCAGAACGTAAGGTCGGGACCTGAAATTTGGAGCCAAAATTCAAATTTTCAGTTTGGCTGAAATTACATGAAATATGTGTCCCCTGTTGAAGCCCATGCCATCCCAGGTGAGAAAAATGCATCCTGAATCAAGTCTGAGTGCTAAAACCTCTGTAATGGGTTTTACTACATTGAGCTCAGAACGTAAGCTCGGGACCTGAAATTTGGAGCAAAAAATCAAATTTTCAGTTTGGCTGAAATTACATGAAATATGTGTCCCCCGTGGAAGCCCATGCCATCCCAGGTGAGAAAAATGCATCCTGAATCAAGTCTGAGGGCTAAAGCCTCTGTAACGGGTTTTACCACATTGACCTCAGAACGTAAGGACGGGAACTGAAATTTTGAGCCAAAAATCAAATTTTTAGTTTGGCTGAAATTACATGAAATATGTGTCCCCCGTGGAAGCCCATGCCATCCCAGGTGAGAAAAATGCATCCTGAATCAAGTCTGAGGGCTAAAGCCTCTGTAACGGGTTTTACCACATTGACCTCAGAACGTAAGGACGGGAATTGAAATTTTGAGCCAAAAATCAAATTTTTAGTTTGGCTGAAATTACATGAAATATGTGTCCCCCGTGGAAGCCCATGCCATCCCAGGTGAGAAAAATGCATCCTGAATCAAGTCTGAGGGCTAAAGCCTCTGTAACGGGTTTTACCACATTGACCTCAGAACGTAAGGTCGGGACCTGAAATTTGGAGCAAAAAATCAAATTTTTAATGTGGCTGAAATTACATGAAATCTGTGTCCCCCGTGGAAGCCCATAAAATCCCAGGAGAGAAAAATGCATCCTGAATCAAGTCTGAGTGCTAAAACCTCTGTAACGGGTTTTACCACATTGAGCTCGGAAGGTAAGGTCGGGACATGAAATTTGGAGCCGAAATTCAAATTTTCAGTTTGGCTGAAATTACATGAAATATGTGTCCCCCGTGGAAGCCCATGCCATCCCAGGTGAGAAAAATGCATCCTCAATCAAGTCTGAGTGCTAAAACCTCTGTAACAGGTTTAACCACATTAGCCTCAGAACGTAAGGTCAGGACCTGAAATTTGGAGCCAAAATTCAAATTTTCAGTTTGGCTGAAATTACATGAAATATGTGTCCCCCGTGGAAGCCCATGCCATCCCAGGTGAGAAAAATGCATCCTGAATCAAGTCTGAGGGCTAAAACCTCTGTTTTTGGTTTTACCACATTGAGCTCAGAACGTAAGGTCTGGACCTGAAATTTGGAGCAAAAAATCAAATTTTCAGTTTGGCTGAAATTACATGAAATATGTGTCCCCCGTGGAAGCCCATGCCATCCCAGGTGAGAAAAATGCATCCAGAATCAAGTCTGAGGGCTAAAACCTCTGTTTCAGGTTTTAAAACATTGAGCTCAGAACGTAAGGTCGGGACCTGAAATTTGGAGCCAAAATTCAAATTTTCAGTTTGGCTGAAATTACATGAAATATGTGTCCCCCGTGGAAGCCCATGCCATCCCAGGTGAGAAAAATGCATCCTGAATCAAGTCTGAGGGCTAAAACTTCTGAAACAGGTTTTACCACATTGAGCTCAGAACGTAAGGTCGGGACCTGAAATTTGGAGCAAAAAAATCAAATTTTCAGTTTGGCTGAAATAACATGAAATATGTGTCCCCCGTGGAAGCCCATGCCATCCCAGGTGAGAAAAATGCATCCTGTATCAAGTCTGAGGGCTAAAACCTCTGTTTTGGGTTTAACCACATTGAGCTCAGAACGTAAGGTCGGGACCTGAAATTTGGAGCCAAAATTCAAATTTTCAGTTTGGCTGAAATTACATGAAATATGTGTCCCCCGTGGAAGCCCATGCCATCCCAGGTGAGAAAAATGCATCCTGAATCAAGTCTGAGTGCTAAAACCTCTGTAACGGGTTTTACCACATTGAGCTCAGAACGTAAGGTCCGGACCTGAAATTTGGAGCAAAAAAATCAAATTTTCAGTTTGGCTGAAATTACATGAAATATGTGTCCCCCGTGGAAGCCCATGCCATCCCAGGTGAGAAAAATGCATCCTGAATCAAGTCTGAGGGCTAAAACCTCTGAAACAGGTTTTACCACATTGAGCTCAGAACGTAAGGTCGGGACCTGAAATTTGGAGCCAAAAATCAAATTTTCAGTTTGGCTGAAATTACATGAAAAATGTGTCCCCCGTGGAAGCCCATGCCATCCCAGGTGAGAAAAATGCATCCTGAATCAAGTCTGAGGGCTAAAGCCTCTGTAACGGGTTTTACCACATTGACCTCAGAACGTAAGGTCGGGACCTGAAATTTGGAGCCAAAATTCAAATTTTTAGTTTGGCTGAAATTACATGAAATATGTGTCCCCCCTGGAAGCCCATGCCATCCCAGGTGAGAAAAATGCATCCTGAATCAAGTCTGAGTGCTAAAACCTCTGTAATGGGTTTTACCTCATTGACCTCAGAACGTAAGGGTGGGACCTGAAATTTGGAGCCGAAATTCAAATTTTCAGTTTGGCTGAAAAAACATGAAATATGTGTCCCCCGTGGAAGCCCATGCCATCCCAGGTGAGAAAAATGAATCCTGAATCAAGTCTGAGGGCTAAAACCTCTGTTTCGGGTTTTACCACATTGAGCTCAGAACGTAAGGTCGGGACCTGAAATTTGGAGCAAAAAATCAAATTTTTAATGTGGCTGAAATTACATGAAATATGTGTCCCCCGTGGAAGCCCATGCCATCCCAGGTGAGAAAAATGCATCCTGAAACAAGTCTGAGTGCTAAAACCTCTGTAACAGGTTTTACCACATTGACCTCAGAACGTAAGGTCGGGACCTGAAATTTGGAGCCAAAAATCAAATTTTCAGTTTGGCTGAAATTACATGAAAAATGTGTCCCCCGTGGAAGCCCATGCCATCCCAGGTGAGAAAAATGCATCCTGAATCAAGTCTGAGGGCTAAAGCCTCTGTAACGGGTTTTACCACATTGACCTCAGAACGTAAGGGTGGGACCTGAAATTTGGAGCAAAAAATCAAATTTTTTAATGTGGCTGAAATTACATGAAATCTGTGTCCCCCGTGGAAGCCCATAAAATCCCAGGAGAGAAAAATGCATCCTGAATCAAGTCTGAGTGCTAAAACCTCTGTAACGGGTTTTACCACATTGACCTCAGAACGTAAGGTCGGGACCTGAAATTTGGAGCAAAAAATCAAATTTTCAGTTTGGCTGAAATTACATAAAATATGTGTCCCCCGTGGAAGCCCATGCCGTCCCAGGTGAGAAAAATGCATCCTGAATCAAGTCTGAGTGCTAAAACCTCTGTAACGGGTTTTACCACATTTACCTCAGAACGTAAGGTCGGGACCTGAAATTTGGAGCAAAAAAATCAAATTTTCAGTTTGGCTGAAATAACATGAAATATGTGTCCCCCGTGGAGGCCCATGCCATCCCAGGTGAGAAAAATGCATCCTGAATCAAGTCTGAGGGCTTAAACCCCTGTAACAGGTTTTACCACATTGACCTATGAACGTAAGGTCTGGACCTGAAATTTGGAGCAAAAAATCAAATTTCCAGTTTGGCTGAAATTACATGAAATATGTGTCCCCCGTGGAAGCCCATGCCATCCCAGGTGAGAAAAATGCATCCTGAATCAAGTCTGAGGGCTAAAACCTCTGTTTTGGGTTTTACCACATTGAGCTCAGAAGGTAAGGTCCGGACCTGAAATTTGGAGCAAAAAAATCAAATTTTCAGTTTGGCTGAAATTACATGAAATATGTGTCCCCCGTGAAAGCCCATGCCATCCCAGGTGAGAAAAATGCATCCTGAATCATGTCTGAGAGCTAAAACCTCTGTAACGGGTTTTACCACATTGAACTCAGAACGTAAGGTCGGGACCTGAAATTTGGAGCCAAAATTCAAATTTTCAGTTTGGCTGAAATTACATGAAATATGTGTCCCCTGTGGAAGCCCATGCCATCCCAGGTGAGAAAAATGCATCCTGAATCAAGTCTGAGTGCTTAAACCTCTGTAACGGGTTTTACCACATTGAGCTCAGAACGTAAGGTCGGGACCTGAAATTTGGAGCCAAAAATCACATTTTCAGTTTGGCTGAAATTACATGAAATATGTGTCCCCCGTGGAAGCCCATGCCATCCCAGGTGAGAAAAATGCATCCTGAATCAAGTCTGAGGGCTAAAACCTCTGTAACGGGTTTTACCACATTGAGCTCAGAAGGTAAGGGTGGGACCTGAAATTTGGAGCAAAAAAATCAAATTTTCAGTTTGGCTGAAATAACATGAAATATGTGTCCCCCATGGAAGCCCATGCCATCCCAGGTGAGAAAAATGCATCCTGAATCAAGTCTGAGGGCTAAAACCTCTGTAACAGGTTTTACCACATTTAGCTCAGAACGTAAGGTCCGGACCTGAAATTTGGAGCCAAAAATCAAATTTTCAGTTTGGCTGAAATTACATGAAATATGTGTCCCCCGTGGAAGCCCATGTCATCCCAGGTGAGAAAAATGCATCCTGAATCAAGTCTGAGGGCTAAAACTTCTGTTTTGGGTTTTACCACATTGAGCTCAGCACGTAAGGTCCGGACCTGAAATTTGGAGCCAAAAATCAAATTTTCAGTTTGGCTGAAATAACATGAAATATGTGTCCCCCGTGGAAGCCCATGCCATCCCAGGTGAGAAAAATGCATCCTGAATCAAGTCTGAGGGCTAAAACCCCTGTAACAGGTTTTACCACATTGATTTGATTTGATTTGATTTTTATTTGTCTCAAACAAGCACATAAAAACAAACAATATTTGTAATAGGAAAAAAAGAAAAAAATAGCACATAATGATAAAGTGCGAGCTCGAGAAGGGGCTGAAGGAAGCAAAGCTTATCAAGTTCAGCCCCCCCTTACACTGTCATATAATTTCTTAATTCACACAATCTTAGTATAATAAAACAAACAAGTTTAATATAAATAGAACCTTAGTTAAAAGCATGTTGATCGACTCAATTATTTGAAAAAAATAAAAAAGATAATAAAATTATCTGTCAAGTTCTTTATAGGAGAACAAGAGTGTTTTTTTGTAGTTACTTTTAAATTGTTTTAAGTTAGTGCACATTCTTAAGTCCTCTTCTAGTTCATTCCACAATTTTACACCACTAAAAGAGATGCACATACTTTTAAGTGTTGAATGGATGGTTGGTTGTTTAAATTTAAAATTCCCTCTTAAATTATATGCTGCCTCTCTGACCATGAACATCATTTGGATGTTGTTTGGTAACAACTTATTCCAGGCTTTAAACAAAATCTGACCTGTTTTAAATTTTATTAAGTCCCAGAATTTTAAAATCCTTGATTTTAGAAACAAAGGATTTGTATGAGCAAGGTACTCAGCATGGTGAACCATCCTTATGGCTCTCTTTTGTAAAATATAAATCTTTTGTAAAGTGCTTTTATATGTATTTCCCCAAACCTCGACACAATAGGACAGATACGGATCAATAAGTGCATAGTACAACATCTGAAGTGACTTCTGATCCAACACATGTTTAGTTTTACCCAAAACTCCAATACTTTTTGAAACCTTGGTGCACAAATATTTAGTATGAGGCTTCCAGGATAGCTTATGATCAATTATGACACCCAGAAACTTACTTTCGTAAACTCTTTCAATTTCCACATTTTCAATTTCCAAACAAACCCCTTGCTTAATTTTAGAATTTCCAAATATCATGAACTTGGTTTTGTTCAAGTTTAATGATAATTTGTTTTCATCAAACCAGTGCTTTAGTTTTAGCAATTCCTTTTTGACTATTAATAATAGCTGCTGCAAATCTCCCCCAGAGCAGAAAATATTTGTGTCGTCTGCAAAAACCACCATTTTTAAAACATTAGACACTTTCCAGATATCATTAATATATAAGATAAATAGTTTAGGTCCCAAGATGGACCCCTGTGGGACCCCACAGGTAATATTCAAGTGCACTGATTTATTGTTACCTAGTTGGACAAACTGCTTCCTATTACTGACATAACTTTGTAACCAGGTGTGTGCTACTCCTCTGACACCATACTGCTCCAATTTTTTAAGCAATATCCCATGGTCAATCGTGTCAAAAGCCTTTTTTAAATCAATGAAAACACCTACTGCATATTTTTTTTTATCAATGCAACCTGTTATCTCTTCTACTAGTTCCATAAGAGCCAGAGAAGTAGATCTAGATGATCTAAAACCGTACTGACTGTCATTTATTAATTTATGTTTCTCAATAAAGTCATCCAATCTCTGTTCAAATAATTTCTCCAGTATCTTTGAGAACTGTGAAAGTAAGGAAACAGGTCTATAATTTGTGAACAGATGTTTATCGCCAGCTTTGTATACTGGAACCACTTTAGCAAGTTTCATTTTATCTGGGAAGATACCAGTTTTAAATGAAAGGTTACATATATAAGTAAGTGGATCAGCTATTCCCTCAATTATCTTCTTTACCAGTGCCATATTGATGCCGTTCCAATCTGTAGAAGTCTTGTTGGCACTTTTTTTTACAATAGCAATAATTTCCAATTTGTCAACAGTTCCCAAAGACACTGAATCTACATTTCTCTCACAGCATTCCAGATCAGCTTGCTTCTTTCCATTTACATTAATTTCTTTTGCCAAGTTGGGACCAACATCAACAAAGAAGCTATTGAAACCATCAACCACTTCCTTCACTGTGAGAAGTTGCCTTCCCTTATCTGAAAAATGATCAGGAAAAGTTTGATTTCTTTGTTTATTTCTAATAATACTATTAAGAATATTCCATATGCCTTTAGTATTATTTTTATTCTTCTCTAGCAGTTTTATATAATAGTCTTTCTTGCATACTCTCATAATAGTTGTTAATTTATTTTTATACTTCTTATATTTTAACTCTACCTCTTTTGTTTTACTTTTAAGAAACATTCCATACAAGGTGTTCTTTTTTTTGCATGCATTTTGTAATCCTTTGGTCATCCATGGGTTTTCTGCGAAACGGTTCTTAGTGCTACACTTCTTAAGGGGGCAATGCTTATCATACAGATGTGTTAATATATCTAAGAATAAGTCATAAGCCTCATCCACTGCTGTTTTATTGTATACATTAGTCCAATTCCAATTCATTAGATCATTTTTTAGAGCATCTATAGATTCTTCAGTTGTTATTCTCTTCCATTCAATGTCATTTGATACCTTTCTTTTGTTATCACATTCAGAAATAAGAAAAACAGGCAGGTGATCACTAATGTCATTGATTAAAATTCCACTTATCACTTTACTTTCCATATTATTTGTAAAAATATTATCAATTAGAGAAGCACAATGGGATGTTATTCTGGTTGGTTTAGATATTGTTGGGAAAAAACTAAAACTATACATTATTTCGATAAATTCATCTACTGATTTATTCTTGTTTGGATTCAGCAAATCAATGTTATAATCCCCACAAATGTAAGTGTTTTTTTGTTTTGTTGAGGTAAACATTCTTTCCATTATTGTGATAAATGTGTTAATGTTTGAACCTGGTTTTCTGTAGACACAGCTGATGACTATATTTTTCATTCTGACTAATTCTATTTCAATAGTTATACTTTCCATTATATCATCAATGCTTCCTGACAAGTTATCAAGAACCTTGTAGGAGAGACCCTCTTCAACGAACAGAGCCACCCCCCCACCAAGTCCATTATCTCTGCTGGTGCAATGAAACCCATATCCCTTCATAAAAAAATCAGACCCCCTCTGTGCATTTATCCATGTTTCTGAGATAGCAATAATATTAAAGGGTTTTTTAAACTGACACAGGTAATCCTTTATACTTTGAAAATTTGCATAAAGACTTCTACTATTAAAATGGATAATGGATATGCCATGGTCATATTTAATGGTAGTGTTAAACTGTTCATCTGTGTAGTAGCAACAATTTGCGTTGATACTATCAAGAAGATTTTGATCAGGATCTATATCTGGTTCGGCTAGGATCATGAGTAGAATATAGAGATGCAAATAGTGCAGTACAAACGACAACGGCTACTTGTTGCTGGGACAAATGCAAAAATAATCATCCAAAATGCTAGACACAGTCAAATTTTCCAATTTGATCCATGCTCCTAATGCACACCCCTCTGGAATTCTCCGGTGCTCCATTTGGCTTAATGAATACCTTACAATTGATAATCCAAGTGGCCTGAATTTTGCCCTGTTTCCTGAGCTGTCTTGCTTTCCTGGCTATATCAGAATTTTTTTTGGTAAGGTGCTCATTGATATATACATTTGTGCCCTTTAATTTTCTTCCCTGTCTAAGCAGTGAAATTTTATGTTTCCTGTTGGTAAAACGAATAATTGTTGCAGGTATGGTGGGCTTATCCTTAATCTTAACTGGTAAAGGGTGGCATGCTTCAATATTACTAGCTTCAATGTCAATATTCTTGCCACGAAGAAATGCGATCACCTGCTCCTCTGTAGTCTCATCATGTCCATTTGTACTGTCAGACCTGACCCCTCTCACTGCTTGCAAGTAACTCCTGGGTTTAATCACTAAACCAGAAATGATTACATCATTCATTTTAGAGTACTGCTCCAGGTCATCAAGTCGGGTTTCCAGATATTCAATCTTCCTTTCATGTTCCATGTTTTTCCTTTTCAGCTGTTTTATTTCATCCAGTAGATCAGTTATGATGGCTTGCTGCTTCGTGAAGGTTTTCATCTCACTTGTCATCATGTTCATTGCTGCTTTCAATTCTTCCATGTCATTTTGGAGAATTTTCATTGCCATCTTAAGCTTTGGTAATCAAGACTCAGTAGATTTACGGATGAATGAGTGTATAAACAATGAGATTCACCTGGATGGCAGCTGTTAGTCTTGGGCCTGGGTGGTAGCTGGTAGCCTTGGGCCTGGATGGTAGCTGGTAGCCTTGGGCCTGGATGGTAGCTGGTAGCCTTGGGCCTGGATCGTAGCTGGTAGCCTGAGGCCTGGATGGTAGCTGGTAGCCCTGGGCCTGGATGGTAGCTGGTAGCCTTAGGCCTGGATGGTAGCTGGTAGCCCTGGGCCTTGATGGTAGCTGGTAGCCTTGGGCCTGGATGGTAGCTGGTAGCCCTGGGCCTGGATGGTAGTTGGTAGCCTTGGGCCTGGATGGTAGCTGGTAGCCTTGGGCCTGGATCGTAGCTGGTAGCCTTAGGCCTGGATGGTAGCTGGTAGCCCTGGGCCTGGATGGTAGCTGGTAGCCTTAGGCCTGGATGGTAGCTGGTAGCCCTGGGCCTTGATGGTAGCTGGTAGCCTTGGGCCTGGATGGTAGCTGGTAGCCCTGGGCCTGGATGGTAGCTGGTAGCCTTGGGCCTGGATGGTAGCTGGTAGCCTTAGGCCTGGATGGTAGCTGGTAGCCTTGGGCCTGGATGGTAGCTGGTAGCCTTGGGCCTGGATGGTAGCTGGTAGCCTTGGGCCTGGATGGTAGCTGGTAGCCTTGGGCCTTGATGGTAGCTGGTAGCCTTGGGCCTGGATGGTAGCTAGTAGCCTTGGGCCTGGATGGTAGCTGGTAGCTTGGATGGTAGCTGGTAGCCTGGATGGTAGCTGGTAGCCTTGGGCCTGGATGGTAGTTGGTAGCCTTGGGCCTGGATGGTAGCTGGTAGCCTTGGGCCCAGATGACAGCTGGTAGCCTTGGGCCTGGATGGTAGCTGGTAGCCTTGGGCCTGGATGGTAGCTGGTAGCCTTGGGCCTGGGCGGTAGCTGGTAGCCTTGGGCCCAGATGACAGCTGGTAGCCTTGGGCCTGGATGGTAGCTGGTAGCCTTGGGCCTGGATGGTAGCTGGTAGCTTTGGGCCTGGATTGTAGCTGCTGGCCTGGATGGTAGCTGGTTGCTCCGGGCCCAGATGGCAGCTGGTAGCCTTAGGCCTAGATTCTAGCCTTGATCCAGCTGGCAGCCTCAGGCCAGCTGATGGCCTTGTACTGGCTAATAGTCAGTCCAAAACCTGGATTCTAGCTGGTTGTCTTTCGTCTGATCACAATTTAAACCTTGTATTTATCAACACACCTCTTCACAACCAGTGTTGATATTTAGGGTGAGAAAATAGAAAGGATTGTTGAGGTTTTTAACAGATTGTCTTGCACAGATTCACAGCACACACAGTCACAGCAGCCATCTTGGATCAGCCATCTTATGAACGTAAGGTCTGGACCTGAAATTTGGAGCCAAAAATCAAATTTTCAGTTTGGCTGAAATTACATGAAATATGTGTCACCCGTGGAAGCCCATGCCATCCCAGGTGAGAAAAATGCATCCTGAATCAAGTCTGAGGGCTAAAACCTCTGTTTTTGGTTTTACCACATTGAGCTCGGAACGTAAGGTCTGGACCTGAAATTTGGAGCCAAAAAATCAAATTTTCAGTTTGGCTGAAATTACATGAAATATGTGTCCCCCGTGGAAGCCCATGCCATCCCAGGTGAGAAAAATGCACCCTGAATCAAGTCTGAGGGCTAAAACCCCTGTAAAAGGTTTTACCACATTGAGCTCAGAACGTATGGTCCGGACCTTAAATTTGGAGCAAAAAATCAAATTTTTAATGTGGCTGAAATTACATGAAATCTGTGTCCCCCGTGGAAGCCCATGCCATCCCAGGTGAGAAAAATGCATCCTGAATCAAGTCTGAGAGCTAAAACCTCTGTAACGGGTTTTACCACATTGAGCTCAGAACGTAAGGTCGGGACCTGAAATTTGGAGCAAAAAAATCAAATTTTCAGTTTGGCTGAAATAACATGAAATATGTGTCCCCCGTGGAAGCCCATGCCATCCCAGGTGAGAAAAATGCATCCTGAATCAAGTCTGAGGGCTAAAACCTCTGTTTTGGGTTTTACCACATTGAGCTCAGAACGTAAGATCAGGACCTGAAATTTGGAGCCAAAATTCAAATTTTCAGTTTGGCTGAAATAACATGAAATATGTGTCCCCTGTGGAAGCCCATGCCATCCCAGGTGAGAAAAATGCATCCTGAATCAAGTCTGAGGGCTTAAAACCTCTTTTTTAGGTTCTACCTCATTGAGCTCCGAACGTAAGGTCCGGACCTGAAATTTGGAGCAAAAAATCAAATTTTCAGTTTGGCTGAAATTACATGAAATATGTGTCCCCCGTGGAAGCCCATGCCATCCCAGGTGAGAAAAATGCATCCTGAATCAAGTCTGAGGGCTAAATCCTCTGAAACAGGTTTAACCACATTGAGCTCAGAACGTAAGGTCCGGACCTGAAATTTGGAGCAAAAAATCAAATTTTCAGTTTGGCTGAAATTACATGAAATATGTGTCCCCTGTGGAAGCCCATGCCATCCCAGGTGAGAAAAAATGCATCCTGAATCAAGTCTGAGTGCTAAAACCTCTGTAACAGGTTTTACCGCATTTACCTCAGAACGTAAGGTCCGGACCTGAAATTTGGAGCCAAAAATCAAATTTTCAGTTTGGCTGAAATTACATGAAATCTGTGTCCCCTGTTGAAGCCCATGCCATCCCAGGTGAGAAAAATGCATCCTGAATCAAGTCTGAGGGCTAAAACCTCTGTAACGGGTTTTACCACATTGACCTCAGAACGTAAGGTCGGGACCTGAAATTTGGAGCCAAAAATCAAATTTTCAGTTTGGCTGAAATTACATGAAATATGTGTCCCCCGTGGAAGCCCATGCCATCCCAGGTGAGAAAAATGCATCCTGAATCAAGTCTGAGGGCTAAAACCTCTGTAACGGGTTTTACCACATTGAGCTCAGAACGTAAGGTCGGGACCTGAAATTTGGAGCCAAAATTCAAATTTTCAGTTTGGCTGAAATTACATGAAATATGTGTCCCCTGTTGAAGCCCATGCCATCCCAGGTGAGAAAAATGCATCCTGAATCAAGTCTGAGTGCTAAAACCTCTGTAATGGGTTTTACTACATTGAGCTCAGAACGTAAGGTCGGGACCTGAAATTTGGAGCAAAAAATCAAATTTTCAGTTTGGCTGAAATTACATGAAATATGTGTCCCCCGTGGAAGCCCATGCCATCCCAGGTGAGAAAAATGCATCCTGAATCAAGTCTGAGGGCTAAAGCCTCTGTAACGGGTTTTACCACATTGACCTCAGAACGTAAGGACGGGAACTGAAATTTTGAGCCAAAAATCAAATTTTTAGTTTGGCTGAAATTACATGAAATATGTGTCCCCCGTGGAAGCCCATGCCATCCCAGGTGAGAAAAATGCATCCTGAATCAAGTCTGAGGGCTAAAGCCTCTGTAACGGGTTTTACCACATTGACCTCAGAACGTAAGGACGGGAACTGAAATTTTGAGCCAAAAATCAAATTTTTAGTTTGGCTGAAATTACATGAAATATGTGTCCCCCGTGGAAGCCCATGCCATCCCAGGTGAGAAAAATGCATCCTGAATCAAGTCTGAGGGCTAAAGCCTCTGTAACGGGTTTTACCACATTGACCTCAGAACGTAAGGTCGGGACCTGAAATTTGGAGCAAAAAATCAAATTTTTAATGTGGCTGAAATTACATGAAATCTGTGTCCCCCGTGGAAGCCCATGCCATCCCAGGTGAGAAAAATGCATCCTGAATCAAGTCTGAGTGCTAAAACCTCTGTAACGGGTTATACCACATTGAGCTCGGAAGGTAAGGGCGGGACATGAAATTTGGAGCAGAAATTCAAATTTTCAGTTTGGCTGAAATTACATGAAATATGTGTCCCCCGTGGAAGCCCATGCCATCCCAGGTGAGAAAAATGCATCCTCAATCAAGTCTGAGTGCTTAAACCTCTGTAACAGGTTTAACCACATTAGCCTCAGAACGTAAGGTCAGGACCTGAAATTTGGAGCCAAAATTCAAATTTTCAGTTTGGCTGAAATTACATGAAATATGTGTCCCCCGTGGAAGCCCATGCCATCCCAGGTGAGAAAAATGCATCCTGAATCAAGTCTGAGGGCTAAAACTTCTGTTTTGGGTTTTACCAAATTGAGCTCAGAAGGTAAGGTCGGGACCTGAAATTTGGAGCAAAAAATCAAATTTTCAGTTTGGCTGAAATTACATGAAATATGTGTCCCCCGTGGAAGCCCATGCCATCCCAGGTGAGAAAAATGCATCCTGAATCAAGTCTGAGGGCTAAAACCTCTGTTTCAGGTTTTAAAACATTGAGCTCAGAACGTAAGGTCGGGACCTGAAATTTGGAGCCAAAATTCAAATTTTCAGTTTGGCTGAAATTACATGAAATATGTGTCCCCCGTGGAAGCCCATGCCATCCCAGGTGAGAAAAATGCATCCTGTATCAAGTCTGAGGGCTAAAACCTCTGTTTTGGGTTTAACCACATTGAGCTCAGAACGTAAGGTCGGGACCTGAAATTTGGAGCCAAAATTCAAATTTTCAGTTTGGCTGAAATTACATGAAATATGTGTCCCCCGTGGAAGCCCATGCCATCCCAGGTGAGAAAAATGCATCCTGAATCAAGTCTGAGTGCTAAAACCTCTGTAACGGGTTTTACCACATTGAGCTCAGAACGTAAGGTCCGGACCTTAAATTTGGAGCAAAAAAATCAAATTTTCAGTTTGGCTGAAATTACATGAAATATGTGTCCCCCGTGGAAGCCCATGCCATCCCAGGTGCGAAAAATGCATCCTGAATCAAGTCTGAGGGCTAAAGCCTCTGTAACGGGTTTTACCACATTGAGCTCAGAACGTTAGGACGGGACCTGATATTTTGAGCCAAAAATCAAATTTTTAGTTTGGCTGAAATTACATGAAATATGTGTCCCCCCTGGAAGCCCATGCCATCCCAGGTGAGAAAAATGCATCCTGAATCAAGTCTGAGTGCTAAAACCTCTGTAATGGGTTTTACCTCATTGACCTCAGAACGTAAGGGTGGGACCTGAAATTTGGAGCCGAAATTCAAATTTTCAGTTTGGCTGAAATAACATGAAATATGTGTCCCCCGTGGAAGCCCATGCCATCCCAGGTGAGAAAAATGAATCCTGAATCAAGTCTGAGGGCTAAAACCTCTGTTTCGGGTTTTACCACATTGAGCTCAGAACGTAAGGTCGGGACCTGAAATTTGGAGCAAAAAATCAAATTTTTAATGTGGCTGAAATTACATGAAATCTGTGTCCCCCGTGGAAGCCCATAAAATCCCAGGAGAGAAAAATGCATCCTGAATCAAGTCTGAGGGCTAAAACCTCTGTAACGGGTTTTACCACATTGAGCTCAGAACGTAAGGTCGGGACCTGAAATTTGGAGCAAAAAATCAAATTTTCAGTTTGGCTGAAATTACATGAAATATGTGTCCCCCGTGGAAGCCCATGCCATCCCAGGTGAGAAAAATGCATCCTGAAACAAGTCTGAGTGCTAAAACCTCTGTAACAGGTTTTACCACATTGACCTCAGAACGTAAGGTCGGGACCTGAAATTTGGAGCCAAAAATCAAATTTTCAGTTTGGCTGAAATTACATGAAATATGTATCCCCCGTGGAAGCCCATGCCATCCCAGGTGAGAAAAATGCATCCTGAATCAAGTCTGAGGGCTAAAGCCTCTGTAACGGGTTTTACCACATTGACCTCAGAACGTAAGGTCGGGACCTGAAATTTGGAGCCAAAAATCAAATTTTCAGTTTGGCTGAAATTACATGAAAAATGTGTCCCCCGTGGAAGCCCATGCCATCCCAGGTGAGAAAAATGCATCCTGAATCAAGTCTGAGGGCTAAAGCCTCTGTAACGGGTTTTACCACATTGACCTCAGAACGTAAGGGTGGGACCTGAAATTTGGAGCAAAAAATCAAATTTTTAATGTGGCTGAAATTACATGAAATCTGTGTCCCCCGTGGAAGCCCATAAAATCCCAGGAGAGAAAAATGCATCCTGAATCAAGTCTGAGTGCTAAAACCTCTGTAACGGGTTTTACCACATTGAGCTCGGAAGGTAAGGTCGGGACCTGAAATTTGGAGCAAAAAATCAAATTTTCAGTTTGGCTGAAATTACATGAAATATGTGTCCCCCGTGGAAGCCCATGCCATCCCAGGTGAGAAAAATGCATCCTGAAACAAGTCTGAGTGCTAAAACCTCTGTAACAGGTTTTACCACATTGACCTCAGAACGTAAGGGTGGGACCTGAAATTTGGAGCCAAAAATCAAATTTTCAGTTTGGCTGAAATTACATGAAATATGTATCCCCCGTGGAAGCCCATGCCATCCCAGGTGAGAAAAATGCATCCTGAATCAAGTCTGAGGGCTAAAGCCTCTGTAACGGGTTTTACCACATTGACCTCAGAACGTAAGGTCGGGACCTGAAATTTGGAGCAAAAAATCAAATTTTTAATGTGGCTGAAATTACATGAAATCTGTGTCCCCCGTGGAAGCCCATAAAATCCCAGGAGAGAAAAATGCATCCTGAATCAAGTCTGAGTGCTAAAACCTCTGTAACGGGTTTTACCACATTGACCTCAGAACGTAAGGTCGGGACCTGAAATTTGGAGCAAAAAATCAAATTTTCAGTTTGGCTGAAATTACATAAAATATGTGTCCCCCGTGGAAGCCCATGCCGTCCCAGGTGAGAAAAATGCATCCTGAATCAAGTCTGAGTGCTAAAACCTCTGTAACGGGTTTTACCACATTTACCTCAGAACGTAAGGTCTGGACCTGAAATTTGGAGCAAAAAATCAAATTTCCAGTTTGGCTGAAATTACATGAAATATGTGTCCCCCGTGGAAGCCCATGCCATCCCAGGTGAGAAAAATGCATCCTGAATCAAGTCTGAGGGCTAAAACCTCTGTTTTGGGTTTTACCACATTGAGCTCAGAAGGTAAGGTCCGGACCTGAAATTTGGAGCAAAAAAATCAAATTTTCAGTTTGGCTGAAATTACATGAAATATGTGTCCCCCGTGAAAGCCCATGCCATCCCAGGTGAGAAAAATGCATCCTGAATCATGTCTGAGAGCTAAAACCTCTGTAACGGGTTTTACCACATTGAACTCAGAACGTAAGGTCGGGACCTGAAATTTGGAGCCAAAATTCAAATTTTCAGTTTGGCTGAAATAACATGAAATATGTGTCCCCTGTGGAAGCCCATGCCATCCCAGGTGAGAAAAATGCATCCTGAATCAAGTCTGAGTGCTAAAACCTCTGTAACGGGTTTTACCACATTGAGCTCAGAACGTAAGGTCGGGACCTGAAATTTGGAGCCAAAAATCACATTTTCAGTTTGGCTGAAATTACATGAAATATGTGTCCCCCGTGGAAGCCCATGCCATCCCAGGTGAGAAAAATGCATCCTGAATCAAGTCTGAGGGCTAAAACCTCTGTAACGGGTTTTACCACATTGAGCTCAGAAGGTAAGGTCGGGACCTGAAATTTGGAGCAAAAAAAATCAAATTTTCAGTTTAGCTGAAATTACATGAAATATGTGTCCCCCGTGGAAGCCCATGCCGTCCCAGGTGAGAAAAATGCATCCTGAATCAAGTCTGAGAGCTAAAACCTCTGTAACAGGTTTTACCACATTGAACTCAGAACGTATGGTCGGGACCTGAAATTTGGAGCCAAAATTCAGATTTTCAGTTTGGCTGAAATTACAGGAAATATGTGTCCCCTGTGGAAGCCCATGCCATCCCAGGTGAGAAAAATGCATCCTGAATCAAGTCTGAGTGCTAAAACCTCTGTAACGGGTTTTACTACATTGAGCTCAGAACGTAAGGTCGGGACCTGAAATTTGGAGCAAAAAATCACATTTTCAGTTTGGCTGAAATTACATGAAATATGTGTCCCCCGTGGAAACCCATGCCATCCCAGGTGAGAAAAATGCATCCTGAATCAAGTCTGAGGGCTAAAACCTCTGTAACGGGTTTTACCACATTGAGCTCAGAAGGTAAGGTCGGGACCTGAAATTTGGAGCAAAAAAATCAAATTTTCAGTTTGGCTGAAATTACATGAAATATGTGTCCCCCATGGAAGCCCATGCCATCCCAGGTGAGAAAAATGCATCCTGAATCAAGTCTGAGGGCTAAAACCTCTGTAACAGGTTTTACCACATTTAGCTCAGAACGTAAGGTCCGGACCTGAAATTTGGAGCCAAAAATCAAATTTTCAGTTTGGCTGAAATTACATGAAATATGTGTCCCCCGTGGAAGCCCATGTCATCCCAGGTGAGAAAAATGCATCCTGAATCAAGTCTGAGGGCTAAAACTTCTGTTTTGGGTTTTACCACATTGAGCTCAGCACGTAAGGTCCGGACCTGAAATTTGGAGCCAAAAATCAAATTTTCAGTTTGGCTGAAATAACATGAAATATGTGTCCCCCGTGGAAGCCCATGCCATCCCAGGTGAGAAAAATGCATCCTGAATCAAGTCTGAGGGCTAAAACCCCTGTAACAGGTTTTACCTTATTGACCTATGAACGTAAGGTCTGGACCTGAAATTTGGAGCCAAAAATCAAATTTTCAGTTTGGCTGAAATTACATGAAATATGTGTCACCCGTGGAAGCCCATGCCATCCCAGGTGAGAAAAATGCATCCTGAATCAAGTCTGAGGGCTAAAACCTCTGTTTTTGGTTTTACCACATTGAGCTCGGAACGTAAGGTCTGGACCTGAAATTTGGAGCCAAAAAATCAAATTTTCAGTTTGGCTGAAATTACATGAAATATGTGTCCCCCGTGGAAGCCCATGCCATCCCAGGTGAGAAAAATGCACCCTGAATCAAGTCTGAGGGCTAAAACCCCTGTAACAGGTTTTACCACATTGAGCTCAGAACGTATGGTCCGGACCTTAAATTTGGAGCAAAAAAATCAAATTTTCAGTTTGGCTGAAATTACATGAAATATGTGTCCCCCGTGGAAGCCCATGCCATCCCAGGTGAGAAAAATGCACCCTGAATCAAGTCTGAGGGCTAAAACCCCTGTAACAGGTTTTACCACATTGACCTATGAACGTAAGGTCTGGACCTGAAATTTGGAGCCAAAAATCAAATTTTCAGTTTGGCTGAAATTACATGAAATATGTGTCACCCGTGGAAGCCCATGCCATCCCAGGTGAGAAAAATGCATCCTGAATCAAGTCTGAGGGCTAAAACCCCTGTAACAGGTTTTACCACATTGACCTATGAACGTAAGGTCTGGACCTGAAATTTGGAGCCAAAAAATCAAATTTTCAGTTTGGCTGAAATTACATGAAATATGTGTCCCCTGTGGAAGCCCATGCCATCCCAGGTGAGAAAAATGCATCCTGAATCAAGTCTGAGTGCTAAAACCTCTGTTACGGGTTTTACCACATTGAGCTCAGAACGTATGGTCCGGACCTTAAATTTGGAGCAAAAAAATCAAATTTTCAGTTTGGCTGAAATTACATGAAATATGTGTCCCCCGTGGAAGCCCATGCCATCCCAGGTGAGAAAAATGCATCCTGAATCAAGTCTGGGTGCTAAAACCTTTGTAACAGGTTTTACCACATTGACCTCAGAACGTAAGGTCCGGACCTGAAATTTGGAGCAAAAAAATCAAATTTTCAGTTTGGCTGAAATAACATGAAATATGTGTCCCCCGTGGAAGCCCATGCCATCCCAGGTGAGAAAAATGCATCCTGAATCAAGTCTGAGGGCTAAAACCTCTGTTTTTGGTTTTACCACATTGAGCTCGGAAGGTAAGGTCTGGACCTTAAATTTGGAGCAAAAAAATCAAATTTTCAGTTTGGCTGAAATTACATGAAATATGTGTCCCCCGTGGAAGCCCATGCCATCCCAGGTGAAAAAAATGCACCCTGAATCAAGTCTGAGGGCTAAAACCCCTGTAACAGGTTTTACCACATTGACCTATGAACGTAAGGTCTGGACCTGAAATTTGGAGCCAAAAATCAAATTTTCAGTTTGGCTGAAATTACATGAAATATGTGTCACCCGTGGAAGCCCATGCCATCCCAGGTGAGAAAAATGCATTCTGAATCAAGTCTGAGGGCTAAAACCCCTGTAACAGGTTTTACCACATTGACCTATGAACGTAAGGTCTGGACCTGAAATTTGGAGCCAAAAAATCAAATTTTCAGTTTGGCTGAAATTACATGAAATATGTGTCCCCCGTGGAAGCCCATGCCATCCCAGGTGAGAAAAATGCATCCTGAATCAAGTCTGAGTGCTAAAACCTCTGTAACGGGTTTTACCACATTGAGCTCAGAACGTATGGTCCGGACCTTAAATTTGGAGCAAAAAAATCAAATTTTCAGTTTGGCTGAAATTACATGAAATATGTGTCCCCCGTGGAAGCCCATGCCATCCCAGGTGAGAAAAACGCACCCTGAATCAAGTCTGAGGGCTGAAACCTCTGAAACAGGTTTTACCACATTGACCTCAGAACGTAAGGTCCGGACCTGAAATTTGGAGCCAGAAATCAAATTTTCAGTTTGGCTGAAATTACATGAAATATGTGTCCCCTGTGGAAGCCCATGCCATCCCAGGTGAGAAAAATGCATCCTGAATCAAGTCTGAGGGCTAAAACCTCTGTTTTGGGTTTCACCACATTGAGCTCAGAACGTAAGGTCGGGACCTGAAATTTGGAGCCAAAAATCAAATTTTCAGTTTGGCTGAAATTACATGAAATATGTGTCCCCCGTGGAAGCCCATGCTATCCCAGGTGAGAAAAATGCATCCTGAATCAAGTCTGAGGGCTAAAACCTCTGTTTTAGGTTTTACCACATTGAGCTCAGAACGTAAGGTCGGGACCTGAAATTTGGAGCCAAAAATCAAATTTTCAGTTTGGCTGAAATTACATGAAATATGTGTCCCCCGTGGAAGCCCATGCCATCCCAGGTGAGAAAAATGCATCCTGAATCAAGTCTGAGTGCTAAAACCTCTGTAACAGGTTTTACCACATTGACCTCAGAACGTAAGGTCCGGACCTGAAATTTGGAGCAAAAAAATCAAATTTTCAGTTTGGCTGAAATTACATGAAATATGTGTCCCCCGTGGAAGCCCATGCCATCCCAGGTGAGAAAAATGCACCCTGAATCAAGTCTGAGGGCTAAAACCTCTGTAACAGGTTTTACCACATTGAGCTCAGAACGTAAGTTCCGGACCTGAAATTTGGAGCCAAAAATCAAATTTTCAGTTTGGCTGAAATAACATGAAATATGTGTCCCCCGTGGAAGCCCATGCCATCCCAGGTGAGAAAAATGCATCCAGAATCAAGTCTGAGGGCTAAAACCTCTGTTTTGGGTTTTACCACATTGAGCTCAGAACGTAAGGTCCGGACCTGAAATTTGGAGCCAAAAATCAAATTTTCAGTTTGTCTGAAATTACATGAAATATGTGTCCCCTGTGGAAGCCCATGCCATCCCAGGTGAGAAAAATGCATCCTGAATCAAGGCTGAGGGCTAAAACCTCTGTAACGGGTTTTACCACATTGAGCTCAGAACGTAAGGTCGGGACCTGAAATTTGGAGCCAAAAATCAAATTTTCAGTTTGGCTGAAATTACATGAAATATGTGTCCCCCCTGGAAGCCCATGCCATCCCAGGTGAGAAAAATGCATCCTGAATCAAGTCTGAGGGCTAAAACCTCTGTTTTGGGTTTCACCACATTGAGCTCAGAACGTAAGGTCGGGACCTGAAATTTGGAGCCAAAAATCAAATTTTCAGTTTGGCTGAAATTACATGAAATATGTGTCCCCCGTGGAAGCCCATGCTATCCCAGGTGAGAAAAATGCATCCTGAATCAAGTCTGAGGGCTAAAACCTCTGTTTTAGGTTTTACCACATTGAGCTCAGAACGTAAGGTCGGGACCTGAAATTTGGAGCCAAAAATC
>NW_027437249.1:47430-68430 GCF_033239565.1 Halichoeres trimaculatus
ACCTTCTGAGTTCAATGTGGTAAAACCCGTTACAGAGGTTTTAGCACTCAGACTTGATTCAGGATGCATTTTTCTCACCTGGGATGGCATGGGCTTCCACGGGGGACACATATTTCATGTAATTTCAGCCAAACTGAAAATTTGATTTTTTTGCTCCAAATTTCAGGTCCCGACCTTACGTTCTGAGGTCAATGTGGTAAAACCCAAAACAGAGGTTTTAGCCCTCAGACTTGATTCAGGATGCATTTTTCTCACCTTGGATGGCATGGGCTTCCACGGGGGACACATATTTCATGTAATTTCAGCCAAACTGAAAATTTGATTTTTTTGCTCCAAATTTCAGGTCCCGACCTTACCTTCTGAGCTCAATGTGGTAAAACACGTTACAGAGGTTTTAGCACTCAGACTTGATTCAGGATGCATTTTTCTCACCTGGGATGGCATGGGCTTCCACAGGGGACACATATTTCATGTAATTTCAGCCAAACTGAAAATTTGATTTTTGGCTCCAAATTTCAGGTCCGGACCTTACGTTCTGAGCTCAATGTGGTAAAACCTGTTACAGAGGTTTTAGCACTCAGACTTGATTCAGGATGCATTTTTCTCACCTGGGATGGCATGGGCTTCCATGGGGGACACATATTTCATGTAATTTCAGCCAAACTGAAAATTTGATTTTTGGCTTCAAATTTCAGGTCCCGACCTTACGTTCTGAGCTCAATGTGGTAAAACCCGTTACAGAGGTTTTAGCCCTCAGACTTGATTCAGGATGCATTTTTCTCACCTGGGATGGCATGGGCTTCCACGGGGGACACATATTTCATGTAATTTCAGCCAAACTGAAAATTTGATTTTTTGCTCCAAATTTCAGGTCCGGACCTTACGTTCTGAGCTCAATGTGGTAAAACCTGTTACAGCGGTTTTAGTACTCAGACTTGATTCAGGATGCATTTTTCTCACCTGGGATGGCATGGGCTTCCACGGGGGACACATATTTCATGTAATTTCAGCCAAACTGAAAATTTGATTTTTTTGCTCCAAAATTTCAGGTCCCGACCTTACGTTCTGAGCTCAATGTGGTAAAACCCGTTACAGAGGTTTTAGCCCTCAGACTTGATTCAGGATGCATTTTTCTCACCTGGGATGGCATGGGTTTCCACGGGGGACACATATTTCATGTAATTTCAGCCAAACTGAAAATTTGATTTTTTTGCTCCAAATTTCAGGTCCGGACCTTACGTTCTGAGCTCAATGTGGTAAAACCCAAAACAGAGGTTTTAGCTCTCAGACTTGATTCAGGATGCATTTTTCTCACCTGGGATGGCATGGGCTTCCACGGGGGACACATGTTTCATGTAATTTCAGCCAAACTGAAAATTTGATTTTTTTGCTCCAAATTTTTGGTCCCGACCTTACCTTCTGAGCTCAATGTGGTAAAACCCGTTACAGAGGTTTTAGCCCTCAGACTTGATTCAGGATGCATTTTTCTCACCTGGGATGGCATGGGCTTCCACGGGGGACACATATTTCATGTAATTTCAGCCAAACTGAAAATTTGATTTTTTGCTCCAAATTTCAGGTCCGGACCTTACGTTCTGAGCTCAATGTGGTAAAACCTGTTACAGAGGTTTTAGCCCTCAGACTTGATTCAGGATGCATTTTTCTCACCTGGGATGGCATGGGCTTCCACGGGGGACACATATTTCATGTAATTTCAGCCAAACTGAAAATTTGATTTTTGGCTCCAAATTTCAGGTCCCGACCTTCCGTTCTGAGGTCAATGTGGTAAAACCCGTTACAGAGGTTTTAGCACTCAGACTTGATTCAGGATGCATTTTTCTCACCTGGGATGGCATGGGCTTCCACAGGGGACACATATTTCATGTAATTTCAGCCAAACTGAAAATTTGAATTTTGGCTCCAAATTTCAGGTCCCGACCTTACATTCTGAGTTCAATGTGGTAAAACCCGTTACAGAGGTTTTAGCTCTCAGACTTGATTCAGGATGCATTTTTCTCACCTGGGATGGCATGGGCTTCCACGGGGGACACATATTTCATGTAATTTCAGCCAAACTGAAAATTTGATTTTTTTGCTCCAAATTTCAGGTCCGGACCTTTCGTTCTGAGGTCAATGTGGTAAAACCCAAAACAGAGGTTTTAGCTCTCAGACTTGATTCAGGATGCATTTTTCTCACCTGGGATGGCATGGGCTTCCACGGGGGACACATATTTCATGTAATTTCAGCCAAACTGAAAATTTGATTTTTTTGCTCCAAATTTTTGGTCCCGACCTTACCTTCTGAGCTCAATGTGGTAAAACCCGTTACAGAGGTTTTAGCACTCAGACTTGATTCAGGATGCATTTTTCTCACCTGGGATGGCATGGGCTTCCACAGGGGACACATATTTCATGTAATTTCAGCCAAACTGAAAATTTGACTTTTGGCTCTAAATATCATGTCCGGACCTTACGTTCTCAGCTCAATGTGGTAAAACCCCTTTTACAGAGGTCTTAGCCCTCAGACTTGATTCAGGATGCATTTTTCTCACCTGGGATGGCATGGGCTTCCACGGGGGACACATATTTCATGAAATTTCTGCCAAACTGGAAATTTGATTTTTGGCTCCAAATTTCAGGTCCCGACCTTACGTTCTGAGCTCAATGTGGTAAAACCTGTTACAGAGGTTTTAGCCCTCAGACTTGATTCAGGATGGATTTTTCTCACCTGGGATGGCATGGGCTTCCACGGGGGACACATATTTCATGTTATTTCAGCCAAACTGAAAATTTGATTTTTTTGCTCCAAATTTCAGGTCCGGACCTTACGTTCTGAGCTCAGTGTGGTAAAACCCAAAACAGAGGTTTTAGCCCTCAGACTTGATTCAGGATGCATTTTTCTCACCTGGGATGGCATGGGCTTCCACGGGGGACACATATTTCATGTAATTTCAGCCAAACTGAAAATTTGATTTTTGGCTCCAAATTTCAGGTCCCAACCTTACGTTCTGAGCTCAATGTGGTAAAACCGGTTACAGAGGTTTTAGCACTCAGACTTGATTCAGGATGCATTTTTCTCACCTGGGATGGCATGGGCTTCCACGGGGGACACATATTTCATGTAATTTCAGCCAAACTGAAAATTTGAATTTTGGCTTCAAATTTCAGGTCCCGACCTTACGTTCTGAGCGCAATGTGGTAAAACCCGTTACAGAGGTTTTAGCACTCAGACTTGATTCAGGATGCATTTTTCTCACCTGGGATGGCATGGGCTTCAACAGGGGACACAGATTTCATGTAATTTCAGCCACATTAAAAATTTGATTTTTTGCTCCAAATTTCAGGTCCCGACCTTCCGTTCTGAGGTAAATGTGGTAAAACCTGTTACAGAGGTTTTAGCACTCAGACTTGATTCAGGATGCATTTTTCTCACCTGGGATGGCATGGGCTTCCACGGGGGACACATATTTCATGTAATTTCAGTCAAACAGAAAATTTGATTTTTTGCTCCAAATTTCAGGTCCCGACCTTACGTTCTCAGCTCAATGTGGTAAAACCCCTTTTACAGAGGTTTTAGCCCTCAGACTTGATTCAGGATGCATTTTTCTCACCTGGGATGGCATGGGCTTCCACAGGGGACACATATTTCATGTAATTTCAGCCAAACTGAAAATTTGATTTTTTGCTCCAAATTTCAGGTCCGGACCTTACGTTCTGAGCTCAATGTGGTAAAACCTGTTACAGAGGTTTTAGCCCTCAGACTTGATTCAGGATGCATTTTTCTCACCTGGGATGGCATGGGCTTCCACGGGGGACACATATTTCATGTAATTTCAGCCAAACTGAAAATTTGATTTTTTGCTCCAAATTTCAGGTCCGGACCTTACGTTCTGAGCTCAGTGTGGTAAAACCCAAAACAGAGGTTTTAGCCCTCAGACTTGATTCAGGATGCATTTTTCTCACCTGGGATGGCATGGGCTTCCACGGGGGACACATATTTCATGTAATTTCAGCCAAACTGAAAATTTGATTTTTGGCTCCAAATTTCAGGTCCCGACCTTACGTTCTCAGCTCAATGTGGTAAAACCCCTTTTACAGAGGTTTTAGCACTCAGACTTGATTCAGGATGCATTTTTCTCACCTGGGATGGCATGGGCTTCCACAGGGGACACATATTTCATGTAATTTCAGCCAAACTGAAAATTTGATTTTTTGCTCCAAATTTCAGGTCCGGACCTTACGTTCTGAGCTCAATGTGGTAAAACCTGTTACAGAGGTTTTAGCCCTCAGACTTGATTCAGGATGCATTTTTCTCACCTGGGATGGCATGGGCTTCCACGGGGGACACATATTTCATGTAATTTCAGCCAAACTGAAAATTTGATTTTTTGCTCCAAATTTCAGGTCCGGACCTTACGTTCTGAGCTCAGTGTGGTAAAACCCAAAACAGAGGTTTTAGCCCTCAGACTTGATTCAGGATGCATTTTTCTCACCTGGGATGGCATGGGCTTCCACGGGGGACACATATTTCATGTAATTTCAGCCAAACTGAAAATTTGATTTTTGGCTCCAAATTTCAGGTCCCGACCTTACGTTCTGAGCTCAATGTGGTAAAATCGGTTACAGAGGTTTTAGCACTCAGACTTGATTCAGGATGCATTTTTCTCACCTGGGATGGCATGGGCTTCCACGGGGGACACATATTTCATGTAATTTCAGCCAAACTGAAAATTTGAATTTTGGCTTCAAATTTCAGGTCCCGACCTTCCGTTCTGAGGTAAATGTGGTAAAACCTGTTACAGAGGTTTTAGCACTCAGACTTGATTCAGGATGCATTTTTCTCACCTGGGATGGCATGGGCTTCAACAGGGGACACAGATTTCATGTAATTTCAGCCACATTAAAAATTTGATTTTTTGCTCCAAATTTCAGGTCCCGACCTTCCGTTCTGAGGTAAATGTGGTAAAACCTGTTACAGAGGTTTTAGCACTCAGACTTGATTCAGGATGCATTTTTCTCACCTGGGATGGCATGGGCTTCCACGGGGGACACATATTTCATGTAATTTCAGTCAAACAGAAAATTTGATTTTTTGCTCCAAATTTCAGGTCCGGACCTTACGTTCTCAGCTCAATGTGGTAAAACCCCTTTTACAGAGGTTTTAGCCCTCAGACTTGATTCAGGATGCATTTTTCTCACCTGGGATGGCATGGGCTTCCACGGGGGACACATATTTCATGTAATTTCAGTCAAACAGAAAATTTGATTTTTTGCTCCAAATTTCAGGTCCCGACCTTACGTTCTCAGCTCAATGTGGTAAAACCCCTTTTACAGAGGTTTTAGCCCTCAGACTTGATTCAGGATGCATTTTTCTCACCTGGGATGGCATGGGCTTCCACAGGGGACACATATTTCATGTAATTTCAGCCAAACTGAAAATTTGATTTTTTGCTCCAAATTTCAGGTCCGGACCTTACGTTCTGAGCTCAATGTGGTAAAACCTGTTACAGAGGTTTTAGCCCTCAGACTTGATTCAGGATGCATTTTTCTCACCTGGGATGGCATGGGCTTCCACGGGGGACACATATTTCATGTAATTTCAGCCAAACTGAAAATTTGATTTTTTGCTCCAAATTTCAGGTCCGGACCTTACGTTCTGAGCTCAGTGTGGTAAAACCCAAAACAGAGGTTTTAGCCCTCAGACTTGATTCAGGATGCATTTTTCTCACCTGGGATGGCATGGGCTTCCACGGGGGACACATATTTCATGTAATTTCAGCCAAACTGAAAATTTGATTTTTGGCTCCAAATTTCAGGTCCCGACCTTACGTTCTCAGCTCAATGTGGTAAAACCCCTTTTACAGAGGTTTTAGCACTCAGACTTGATTCAGGATGCATTTTTCTCACCTGGGATGGCATGGGCTTCCACAGGGGACACATATTTCATGTAATTTCAGCCAAACTGAAAATTTGATTTTTTGCTCCAAATTTCAGGTCCGGACCTTACGTTCTGAGCTCAATGTGGTAAAACCTGTTACAGAGGTTTTAGCCCTCAGACTTGATTCAGGATGCATTTTTCTCACCTGGGATGGCATGGGCTTCCACGGGGGACACATATTTCATGTAATTTCAGCCAAACTGAAAATTTGATTTTTTGCTCCAAATTTCAGGTCCGGACCTTACGTTCTGAGCTCAGTGTGGTAAAACCCAAAACAGAGGTTTTAGCCCTCAGACTTGATTCAGGATGCATTTTTCTCACCTGGGATGGCATGGGCTTCCACGGGGGACACATATTTCATGTAATTTCAGCCAAACTGAAAATTTGATTTTTGGCTCCAAATTTCAGGTCCCGACCTTACGTTCTGAGCTCAATGTGGTAAAATCGGTTACAGAGGTTTTAGCACTCAGACTTGATTCAGGATGCATTTTTCTCACCTGGGATGGCATGGGCTTCCACGGGGGACACATATTTCATGTAATTTCAGCCAAACTGAAAATTTGAATTTTGGCTTCAAATTTCAGGTCCCGACCTTCCGTTCTGAGGTAAATGTGGTAAAACCTGTTACAGAGGTTTTAGCACTCAGACTTGATTCAGGATGCATTTTTCTCACCTGGGATGGCATGGGCTTCAACAGGGGACACAGATTTCATGTAATTTCAGCCACATTAAAAATTTGATTTTTTGCTCCAAATTTCAGGTCCCGACCTTCCGTTCTGAGGTAAATGTGGTAAAACCTGTTACAGAGGTTTTAGCACTCAGACTTGATTCAGGATGCATTTTTCTCACCTGGGATGGCATGGGCTTCCACGGGGGACACATATTTCATGTAATTTCAGTCAAACAGAAAATTTGATTTTTTGCTCCAAATTTCAGGTCCGGACCTTACGTTCTCAGCTCAATGTGGTAAAACCCCTTTTACAGAGGTTTTAGCCCTCAGACTTGATTCAGGATGCATTTTTCTCACCTGGGATGGCATGGGCTTCCACAGGGGACACATATTTCATGTAATTTCAGCCAAACTGAAAATTTGATTTTTTGCTCCAAATTTCAGGTCCGGACCTTACGTTCTGAGCTCAATGTGGTAAAACCCCTTTTACAGAGGTTTTAGCCCTCAGACTTGATTCAGGATGCTTTTTTCTCACCTGGGATGGCATGGGCTTCCACGGGGGACACATATTTCATGTAATTTCAGCCAGACTGAAAATTTGATTTTTTGCTCCAAATTTCAGGTCCGGACCTTACGTTCTGAGCTCAATGTGGTAAAACCTGTTACAGAGGTTTTAGCCCTCAGACTTGATTCAGGATGCTTTTTTCTCACCTGGGATGGCATGGGCTTCCACAGGGGACACATATTTCATGTAATTTCAGCCAAACTGAAAATTTGATTTTTTGCTCCAAGTTTCAGGTCCGGACCTTACGTTCTGAGCTCAATGTGGTAAAACCTGTTACAGAGGTTTTAGCCCTCAGACTTGATTCAGGATGCTTTTTTCTCACCTGGGATGGCATGGGCTTCCACGGGGGACACATATTTCATGTAATTTCAGCCAAACTGTAAAATTTGATTTTTTGCTCCAAGTTTCAGGTCCGGACCTTACGTTCGGAGCTCAATGAGGTAGAACCTAAAAAAGAGGTTTTAGCACTCAGACTTGATTCACGATGCATTTTTCTCACCTGGGATGGCATGGGCTTCCACGGGGGACACATATTTCATGTAATTTCAGCCAAACTGAAAATTTGATTTTTTGCTCCAAATTTCAGGTCCGGACCTTACGTTCTGAGCTCAGTGTGGTAAAACCCAAAACAGAGGTTTTAGCCCTCAGACTTGATTCAGGATGCATTTTTCTCACCTGGGATGGCATGGGCTTCCACGGGGGACACATATTTCATGTAATTTCAGCCAAACTGAAAATTTGATTTTTTGCTCCAAATTTCAGGTCCGGACCTTACGTTCTGAGCTCAGTGTGGTAAAACCCAAAACAGAGGTTTTAGCCCTCAGACTTGATTCAGGATGCATTTTTCTCACCTGGGATGGCATGGGCTTCCACGGGGGACACATATTTCATGTAATTTCAGCCAAACTGAAAATTTGAATTTTGGCTTCAAATTTCAGGTCCCGACCTTACGTTCTGAGCGCAATGTGGTAAAACCGGTTACAGAGGTTTTAGCACTCAGACTTGATTCAGGATGCATTTTTCTCACCTGGGATGGCATGGGCTTCAACAGGGGACACAGATTTCATGTAATTTCAGCCACATTAAAAATTTGATTTTTTGCTCCAAATTTCAGGTCCCGACCTTACGTTCTGAGCTCAATGTGGTTTAACCCAAAACAGAGGTTTTAGCCCTCAGACTTGATTCAGGATGCATTTTTCTCACCTGGGATGGCATGGGCTTCCACGGGGGACACATATTTCATGTAATTTCAGCCAAACTGAAAATTTGAATTTTTGCTCCAAATTTCAGGTCCCGACCTTACGTTCTGAGCGCAATGTGGTAAAACCCGTTACAGAGGTTTTAGCACTCAGACTTGATTCAGGATGCATTTTTCTCACCTGGGATGACGGGGGCTTCCACGGGGGACACATATTTCATGTAATTTCAGCCAAACTGAAAATTTGAATTTTGGCTTCAAATTTCAGGTCCCACCCTTACGTTCTGAGCGCAATGTGGTAAAACCCGTTACAAAGGTTTTAGCACTCAGACTTGATTCAGGATGCATTTTTCTCACCTGGGATGGCATGGGCTTTCACAGGGGACACATATTCCATGTAATTTCAGCCAAACTGAAAATTTGATTTTTTGCTCCAAATTTCAGGTCCGGACCTTACGTTCTGAGCTCAATGTGGTAAAACCTGTTACAGAGGTTTTAGCCCTCAGACTTGATTCAGGATGCTTTTTTCTCACCTGGGATGGCATGGGCTTCCACGGGGGACACATATTTCATGTAATTTCAGCCAAACTGAAAATTTGATTTTTTGCTCCAAATTTCATGTCCGGACCTTACGTTCGGAGCTCAATGAGGTAGAACCTAAAAAAGAGGTTTTAAGCCCTCAGACTTGATTCAGGATGCATTTTTTCTCACCTGGGATGGCATGGGCTTCCACGGGGGACACATATTTCATGTAATTTCAGCCAAACTGAAAATTTGATTTTTGGCTCCAAATTTCAGGTCCCGACCTTACCTTCTGAGCTCAATGTGGCAAAACCTGTTACAGAGGTTTTAGCCCTCAGACTTGATTCAGGATGCATTTTTCTCACCTGGGATGACATGGGCTTCCATGGGGGACACATATTTCATGTAATTTCAGCCAAACTGAAAATTTGAATTTTGGCTCCAAATTTCATGTCCGGACCTTACGTTCGGAGCTCAATGTTGTAAAATCCGAAACAGAGGTTTTAGCCCTCAGACTTGATTCAGGATGCATTTTTCTCACCTGGGATGGCATGGGCTTCCACGGGGGACACATATTTCATGTAATTTCAGCCAAACTGAAAATTTGAATTTTTGCTCCAAATTTCAGGTCCCGACCTTACGTTCTGAGCTCAATGTGGTAAAACCCGTTACAGAGGTTTTAGCACTCAGACTTGATTCAGGATGCATTTTTCTCACCTGGGATGGCATGGGCTTCAACAGGGGACACATATTTCATGTTATTTCAGCCAAACTGAAAATTTGATTTTTGGCTCCAAATTTCAGGTCCCGACCTTACGTTCTGAGCTCAATGTGGTAAAACCCAAAACAGAGGTTTTAGCCCTCAGACTTGATTCAGGATGCATTTTTCTCACCTGGGATGACATGGGCTTCCATGGGGGACACATATTTCATGTAATTTCAGCCAAACTGAAAATTTGATTTTTGGCTTCAAATTTTAGGTCCCGACCTTACGTTCTGAGCGCAATGTGGTAAAACCCGTTACAGAGGTTTTAGCACTCAGACTTGATTCAGGATGCATTTTTCTCACCTGGGATGGCATGGGCTTCCACAGGGGACACATATTTCATGTAATTTCAGCCAAACTGAAAATTTGAATTTTGGCTCCAAATTTCAGGTCCCGACCTTACGTTCTGAGCTCAATGTGGTAAAACCTGTTACAGAGGTTTTAGCACTCAGACTTGATTCAGGATGCATTTTTCTCACCTGGGATGGCATGGGCTTCCACAGGGGACACATATTTCATGTAATTTCAGCCAAACTGAAAATTTGAATTTTTTGCTCCAAATTTCAGGTCCCGACCTTACGTTCTGAGGTAAATGTGGTAAAACCCGTTACAGAGGTTTTAGCACTCAGACTTGATTCAGGATGCATTTTTCTCACCTGGGATGGCATGGGCTTCCACGGGGGACACATATTTCATGTAATTTCAGCCAAACTGGAAATTTGATTTTTGGCTCCAAATTTCAGGTCCCGACCTTACGTTCTGAGCGCAATGTGGTAAAACCCGTTACAGAGGTTTTAGCACTCAGACTTGATTCAGGATGCATTTTTCTCACCTGGGATGGCATGGGCTTCCACAGGGGACACATATTTCATGTAATTTCAGCCAAACTGAAAATTTGAATTTTGGCTCCAAATTTCAGGTCCCGACCTTACCTTCTGAGTTCAATGTGGTAAAACCCGTTACAGAGGTTTTAGCACTCAGACTTGATTCAGGATGCATTTTTCTCACCTGGGATGGCATGGGCTTCCACGGGGGACACATATTTCATGTAATTTCAGCCAAACTGAAAATTTGATTTTTTGCTCCAAATTTCAGGTCCCGGACCTTACGTTCTGAGCTCAATGTGGTAAAACCTGTTACAGCGGTTTTAGCACTCAGACTTGATTCAGGATGCATTTTTCTCACCTGGGATGGCATGGGCTTCCACGGGGGACACATATTTCATGTAATTTCAGCCAAACTGAAAATTTGATTTTTTTGCTCCAAATTTCAGGTCCCGACCTTACGTTCTGAGCTCAATGTGGTAAAACCCGTTACAGAGGTTTTAGCCCTCAGACTTGATTCAGGATGGATTTTTCTCACCTGGGATGGCATGGGTTTCCACGGGGGACACATATTTCATGTAATTTCAGCCAAACTGAAAATTTGATTTTTTTGCTCCAAATTTCAGGTCCGGACCTTACGTTCTGAGGTCAATGTGGTAAAACCCAAAACAGAGGTTTTAGCTCTCAGACTTGATTCAGGATGCATTTTTCTCACCTGGGATGGCATGGGCTTCCACGGGGGACACATATTTCATGTAATTTCAGCCAAACTGAAAATTTGATTTTTTTGCTCCAAATTTTTGGTCCCGACCTTACGTTCTGAGCTCAATGTGGTAAAACCCGTTACAGAGGTTTTAGCCCTCAGACTTGATTCAGGATGCATTTTTCTCACCTGGGATGGCATGGGCTTCCACGGGGGACACATATTTCATGTAATTTCAGCCAAACTGAAAATTTGATTTTTTTGCTCCAAATTTCAGGTCCGGACCTTACGTTCTGAGCTCAATGTGGTAAAACCTGTTACAGAGGTTTTAGCACTCAGACTTGATTCAGGATGCATTTTTCTCACCTGGGATGGCATGGGCTTCCATGGGGGACACATATTTCATGTAATTTCAGCCAAACTGAAAATTTGATTTTTTTGCTCCAAATTTCAGGTCCCGACCTTACGTTCTGAGGTAAATGTGGTAAAACCCGTTACAGAGGTTTTAGCCCTCAGACTTGATTCAGGATGCATTTTTCTCACCTGGGATGGCATGGGCTTCCACGGGGGACACATATTTCATGTAATTTCAGCCAAACTGAAAATTTGATTTTTTGCTCCAAATTTCAGGTCCGGACCTTACGTTCTGAGCTCAATGTGGTAAAACCTGTTACAGCGGTTTTAGCACTCAGACTTGATTCAGGATGCATTTTTCTCACCTGGGATGGCATGGGCTTCCACGGGGGACACATATTTCATGTAATTTCAGCCAAACTGAAAATTTGATTTTTTTGCTCCAAATTTCAGGTCCCGACCTTACGTTCTGAGGTAAATGTGGTAAAACCCGTTACAGAGGTTTTAGCCCTCAGACTTGATTCAGGATGCATTTTTCTCACCTGGGATGGCATGGGTTTCCACGGGGGACACATATTTCATGTAATTTCAGCCAAACTGAAAATTTGATTTTTTTGCTCCAAATTTCAGGTCCGGACCTTACGTTCTGAGGTCAATGTGGTAAAACCCAAAACAGAGGTTTTAGCTCTCAGACTTGATTCAGGATGCATTTTTCGCACCTGGGATGGCATGGGCTTCCACGGGGGACACATATTTCATGTAATTTCAGCCAAACTGAAAATTTGATTTTTTTGCTCCAAATTTCAGGTCCCGACCTTACGTTCTGAGCTCAATGTGGTAAAACCCGTTACAGAGGTTTTAGCCCTCAGACTTGATTCAGGATGCATTTTTCTCACCTGGGATGGCATGGGCTTCCACAGGGGACACATATTCCATGTAATTTCAGCCAAACTGAAAATTTGATTTTTTTGCTCCAAATTTCAGGTCCGGACCTTACGTTCTGAGGTCAATGTGGTAAAACCCAAAACAGAGGTTTTAGCTCTCAGACTTGATTCAGGATGCATTTTTCGCACCTGGGATGGCATGGGCTTCCACGGGGGACACATATTTCATGTAATTTCAGCCAAACTGAATATTTGATTTTTTTGCTCCAAATTTTTGGTCCCGACCTTACCTTCTGAGCTCAATGTGGTAAAACCCGTTACAGAGGTTTTAGCACTCAGACTTGATTCAGGATGCATTTTTCTCACCTGGGATGGCATGGGTTTCCACGGGGGACACATATTTCATGTAATTTCAGCCAAACTGAAAATTTGATTTTTTTGCTCCAAATTTCAGGTCCGGACCTTACGTTCTGAGGTCAATGTGGTAAAACCTGTTACAGAGGTTTTAGCCCTCAGACTTGATTCAGGATGCATTTTTCTCACCTGGGATGGCATGGGCTTCCACGGGGGACACATATTTCATGTTATTTCAGCCAAACTGAAAATTTGATTTTTTGCTCCAATTTTCAGGTCCGGACCTTACGTTCTGAGCTCAATGTGGTAAAACCTGTTACAGAGGTTTTAGCCCTCAGACTTGATTCAGGATGCATTTTTCTCACCTGGGATGGCATGGGCTTCCACAGGGGACACATATTTCATGTTATTTCAGCCAAACTGAAAATTTGATTTTTTGCTCCAATTTTCAGGTCCGGACCTTACGTTCTGAGCTCAATGTGGTAAAACCTGTTACAGAGGTTTTAGCCCTCAGACTTGATTCAGGATGCATTTTTCTCACCTGGGATGGCATGGGCTTCCACGGGGGACACATATTTCATGTTATTTCAGCCAAACTGAAAATTTGATTTTTTGCTCCAATTTTCAGGTCCGGACCTTACGTTCTGAGCTCAATGTGGTAAAACCTGTTACAGAGGTTTTAGCCCTCAGACTTGATTCAGGATGCATTTTTCTCACCTGGGATGGCATGGGCTTCCACGGGGGACACATATTTCATGTAATTTCAGCCAAACTGAAAATTTGATTTTTGGCTCCAAATTTCAGGTCCCGACCTTACGTTCTGAGCTCAATGTGGTAAAACCCGTTACAGAGGTTTTAGCCCTCAGACTTGATTCAGGATGGATTTTTCTCACCTGGGATGGCATGGGCTTCCACGGGGGACACATATTTCATGTAATTTCAGCCAAACTGAAAATTTGATTTTTTGCTCCAAATTTCAGGTCCGGACCTTACGTTCTCAGCTCAACGTGGTAAAACCCCTTTTACAGAGGTTTTAGCCCTCAGACTTGATTCAGGATGCATTTTTTCTCACCTGGGATGGCATGGGCTTCCACAGGGGACACATATTTCATGTTATTTCAGCCAAACTGAAAATTTGATTTTTTGCTCCAATTTTCAGGTCCGGACCTTACGTTCTGAGCTCAATGTGGTAAAACCTGTTACAGAGGTTTTAGCCCTCAGACTTGATTCAGGATGCATTTTTCTCACCTGGGATGGCATGGGCTTCCACGGGGGACACGTATTTCATGTAATTTCAGCCAAACTGAAAATTTGAATTTTGGCTTCAAATTTCAGGTCCCGACCTTACGTTCTGAGCGCAATGTGGTAAAACCGGTTACAGAGGTTTTAGCACTCAGACTTGATTCAGGATGCATTTTTCTCACCTGGGATGGCATGGGCTTCAACAGGGGACACAGATTTCAGGTAATTTCAGCCACATTAAAAATTTGATTTTTTGCTCCAAATTTCAGGTCCCGACCTTACGTTCTGAGCTCAATGTGGTAAAACCCAAAACAGAGGTTTTTGCACTCAGACTTGATTCAGGATGCATTTTTCTCACCTGGGATGGCATGGGCTTCCACAGGGGACACATATTTCATGTAATTTCAGCCAAACTGAAAATTTGATTTTTTGCTCCAAATTTCATGTCCGGACCTTACGTTCTGAGGTAAATGTGGTAAAACCTGTTGCAGAGGTTTTAGCCCTCAGACTTGATTCATGATGCATTTTTCTCACCTGGGATGGCATGGGCTTCCACGGGGGACACATATTTCATGTAATTTCAGCCAAACTGAAAATTTGATTTTTGGCTCCAAATTTCAGGTCCCAGCCTTACGTTCTGAGGTCAATGTGGTAAAACCCGTTACAGAGGTTTTAGCACTCAGACTTGATTCAGGATGCATTTTTTCTCACCTGGGATGGCATGGGCTTCCACAGGGGACACATATTTCATGTTATTTCAGCCAAACTGAAAATTTGATTTTTTGCTCCAAATTTCAGGTCCGGACCTTACGTTCTGAGCTCAGTGTGGTAAAACCTGTTACAGAGGTTTTAGCCCTCAGACTTGATTCAGGATGCATTTTTCTCACCTGGGATGGCATGGGCTTCCACGGGGGACACATATTTCATGTAATTTCAGCCAAACTGAAAATTTGATTTTTGGCTCCAAATTTCAGGTCCCGACCTTACGTTCTGAGGTAAATGTGGTAAAACCTGTTACAGAGGTTTTAGCACTCAGACTTGATTCAGGATGCATTTTTCTCACCTGGGATGGCATGGGCTTCCACGGGGGACACATATTTCATGTAATTTCAGCCAAACTGAAAATTTGATTTTTGGCTCCAAATTTCAGGTCCCGACCTTACGTTCTGAGGTAAATGTGGTAAAACCTGTTACAGAGGTTTTAGCACTCAGACTTGATTCATGATGCATTTTTCTCACCTGGGATGGCATGGGCTTCCACAGGGGACACATATTCCATGTAATTTCAGCCAAACTGAAAATTTGATTTTTTGCTCCAAATTTCCAAATTTGGAGCAAAATTCCAAATTTGCTCCAAATTTCCAAATTCTCAGAACCTTACGTTCTGAGCTCAATGTGGTAAAACCTGTTACAGAGGTTTTAGCCCTCAGACTTGATTCAGGATGCTTTTTTCTCACCTGGGATGGCATGGGCTTCCACGGGGGACACATATTTCATGTAATTTCAGCCAAACTGAAAATTTGATTTTTTGCTCCAAATTTCATGTCCGGACCTTACGTTCGGAGCTCAATGAGGTAGAACCTAAAAAAGAGGTTTTAAGCCCTCAGACTTGATTCAGGATGCATTTTTTCTCACCTGGGATGGCATGGGCTTCCACGGGGGACACATATTTCATGTAATTTCAGCCAAACTGAAAATTTGATTTTTGGCTCCAAATTTCAGGTCCCGACCTTACCTTCTGAGCTCAATGTGGTAAAACCTGTTACAGAGGTTTTAAGCCCTCAGACTTGATTCAGGATGCATTTTTCTCACCTGGGATGACATGGGCTTCCATGGGGGACACATATTTCATGTAATTTCAGCCAAACTGAAAATTTGAATTTTGGCTCCAAATTTCATGTCCGGACCTCAGTTCGGAGCTCAATGTTGTAAAATCCGAAACAGAGGTTTTAGCCCTCAGACTTGATTCAGGATGCATTTTTCTCACCTGGGATGGCATGGGCTTCCACGGGGGACACATATTTCATGTAATTTCAGCCAAATTGAAAATTTGAATTTTTGCTCCAAATTTCAGGTCCCGACCTTACGATCTGAGGTAAATGTGGTAAAACCCGTTACAGAGGTTTTAGCACTCAGACTTGATTCAGGATGCATTTTTCTCACCTGGGATGGCATGGGCTTCCACGGGGGACACATATTTCAAGTAATTTCAGCCAAACTGAAAATTTGATTTTTTGCTCCAAATTTCATGTCCGGACCTTACGTTCGGAGCTCAATGAGGTAGAACCTAAAAAAGAGGTTTTAAGCCCTCAGACTTGATTCAGGATGCATTTTTTCTCACCTGGGATGGCATGGGCTTCCACGGGGGACACATATTTCATGTAATTTCAGCCAAACTGAAAATTTGAATTTTTGCTCCAAATTTCAGGTCCCGACCTTACCTTCTGAGCTCAATGTGGTAAAACCCGTTACAGAGGTTTTAGCACTCAGACTTGATTCAGGATGCATTTTTCTCACCTGGGATGGCATGGGCTTCCATGGGGGACACATATTTCATGTAATTTCAGCCAAACTGAAAATTTGAATTTTGGCTCCAAATTTCATGTCCGGACCTTACGTTCGGAGCTCAATGTTGTAAAATCCGAAACAGAGGTTTTAGCCCTCAGACTTGATTCAGGATGCATTTTTCTCACCTGGGATGGCATGGGCTTCCACAGGGGACACATATTCCATGTAATTTCAGCCAAACTGAAAATTTGATTTTTTGCTCCAAATTTCCAAATTTGGAGCAAAATTCCAAATTTGCTCCAAATTTCCAAATTCTCAGAACCTTACGTTCTGAGCTCAATGTGGTAAAACCTGTTACAGAGGTTTTAGCCCTCAGACTTGATTCAGGATGCTTTTTTCTCACCTGGGATGGCATGGGCTTCCACGGGGGACACATATTTCATGTAATTTCAGCCAAACTGAAAATTTGATTTTTTGCTCCAAATTTCATGTCCGGACCTTACGTTCGGAGCTCAATGAGGTAGAACCTAAAAAAGAGGTTTTAAGCCCTCAGACTTGATTCAGGATGCATTTTTTCTCACCTGGGATGGCATGGGCTTCCACGGGGGACACATATTTCATGTAATTTCAGCCAAACTGAAAATTTGATTTTTGGCTCCAAATTTCAGGTCCCGACCTTACCTTCTGAGCTCAATGTGGTAAAACCTGTTACAGAGGTTTTAAGCCCTCAGACTTGATTCAGGATGCATTTTTCTCACCTGGGATGACATGGGCTTCCATGGGGGACACATATTTCATGTAATTTCAGCCAAACTGAAAATTTGAATTTTGGCTCCAAATTTCATGTCCGGACCTCAGTTCGGAGCTCAATGTTGTAAAATCCGAAACAGAGGTTTTAGCCCTCAGACTTGATTCAGGATGCATTTTTCTCACCTGGGATGGCATGGGCTTCCACGGGGGACACATATTTCATGTAATTTCAGCCAAATTGAAAATTTGAATTTTTGCTCCAAATTTCAGGTCCCGACCTTACGATCTGAGGTAAATGTGGTAAAACCCGTTACAGAGGTTTTAGCACTCAGACTTGATTCAGGATGCATTTTTCTCACCTGGGATGGCATGGGCTTCCACGGGGGACACATATTTCAAGTAATTTCAGCCAAACTGAAAATTTGATTTTTGGCTTCAAATTTCAGGTCCCGACCTTACGTTCTGAGCGCAATGTGGTAAAACCCGTTACAGAGGTTTTAGCACTCAGACTTGATTCAGGATGCATTTTTCTCACCTGGGATGGCATGGGCTTCCACGGGGGACACATATTTCATGTAATTTCAGCCAAACTGAAAATTTGATTTTTTGCTCCAAATTTCATGTCCGGACCTTACGTTCGGAGCTCAATGAGGTAGAACCTAAAAAAGAGGTTTTAAGCCCTCAGACTTGATTCAGGATGCATTTTTTCTCACCTGGGATGGCATGGGCTTCCACGGGGGACACATATTTCATGTAATTTCAGCCAAACTGAAAATTTGAATTTTTGCTCCAAATTTCAGGTCCCGACCTTACCTTCTGAGCTCAATGTGGTAAAACCCGTTACAGAGGTTTTAGCACTCAGACTTGATTCAGGATGCATTTTTCTCACCTGGGATGGCATGGGCTTCCATGGGGGACACATATTTCATGTAATTTCAGCCAAACTGAAAATTTGAATTTTGGCTCCAAATTTCATGTCCGGACCTTACGTTCGGAGCTCAATGTTGTAAAATCCGAAACAGAGGTTTTAGCCCTCAGACTTGATTCAGGATGCATTTTTCTCACCTGGGATGGCATGGGCTTCCACGGGGGACACATATTTCATGTAATTTCAGCCAAACTGAAAATTTGATTTTTTGCTCCAAATTTCAGGTCCCGACCTTACGTTCTGAGCGCAATGTGGTAAAACCCGTTACAGAGGTTTTAGCACTCAGACTTGATTCAGGATGCATTTTTCTCACCTGGGATGGCATGGGCTTCCACAGGGGACACATATTTCATGTAATTTCAGCCAAACTGAAAATTTGAATTTTGGCTCCAAATTTCAGGTCCCGACCTTACGTTCTGAGTTCAATGTGGTAAAACCCGTTACAGAGGTTTTAGCACTCAGACTTGATTCAGGATGCATTTTTCTCACCTGGGATGGCATGGGCTTCCACGGGGGACACATATTTTATGTAATTTCAGCCAAACTGAAAATTTGATTTTTTTGCTCCAAATTTCAGGTCCCGACCTTACGTTCTGAGCTCAATGTGGTAAAACCCAAAACAGAGGTTTTAGCACTCAGACTTGATTCAGGATGCATTTTTCTCACCTGGGATGGCATGGGCTTCCACGGGGGACACATATTTCATGTAATTTCAGCCAAAGTGAAAATTTGAATTTTTGCTCCAAATTTCAGGTCCCGACCTTACGTTCTGAGGTCAATGTGGTAAAACCCGTTACAGAGGTTTTAGCACTCAGACTTGATTCAGGATGCATTTTTCTCACCTGGGATGGCATGGGCTTCCACAGGGGACACATATTTCATGTAATTTCATCCAAACTGAAAATTTGATTTTTGGCTCCAAATTTCAGGTCCCGACCTTACGTTCTGAGTTCAATGTGGTAAAACCCGTTACAGAGGTTTTAGCTCTCAGACTTGATTCAGGATGCATTTTTCTCACCTGGGATGGCATGGGCTTCCACGGGGGACACATATTTCATGTAATTTCAGCCAAACTGAAAATTTGATTTTTTGCTCCAAATTTCAGGTCCGGACCTTACGTTCTGAGCTCAATGTGGTAAAACCTGTTACAGCGGTTTTAGCACTCAGACTTGATTCAGGATGCATTTTTCTCACCTGGGATGGCATGGGCTTCCACGGGTGACACATATTTCATGTAATTTCAGCCAAACTGAAAATTTGATTTTTGGCTCCAAATTTCAGGTCCCGACCTTACGTTCTGAGGTCAATGTGGTAAAACCCGTTACAGAGGTTTTAGCACTCAGACTTGATTCAGGATGCATTTTTCTCACCTGGGATGGCATGGGCTTCCACAGGGGACACATATTTCATGTAATTTCAGCCAAACTGAAAATTTGAATTTTGGCTCTAAATTTCATGTCCGGACCTTACGTTCTGAGGTAAATGTGGTAAAACCTGTTACAGAGGTTTTAGCCCTCAGACTTGATTCATGATGCATTTTTCTCACCTGGGATGGCATGGGCTTCCACGGGGGACACATATTTCATGTAATTTCAGCCAAACTGAAAATTTGATTTTTGGCTCCAAATTTCAGGTCCCAGCCTTACGTTCTGAGGTCAATGTGGTAAAACCCGTTACAGAGGTTTTAGCACTCAGACTTGATTCAGGATGCGTTTTTCTCACCTGGGATGGCATGGGCTTCCACAGGGGACACATATTTCATGTTATTTCAGCCAAACTGAAAATTTGATTTTTTGCTCCAAATTTCAGGTCCAGACCTTACGTTCTGAGCTCAGTGTGGTAAAACCTGTTACAGAGGTTTTAGCCCTCAGACTTGATTCAGGATGCATTTTTCTCACCTGGGATGGCATGGGCTTCCACGGGGGACACATATTTCATGTAATTTCAGCCAAACTGAAAATTTGATTTTTGGCTCCAAATTTCAGGTCCCGACCTTACGTTCTGAGGTAAATGTGGTAAAACCTGTTACAGACGTTTTAGCACTCAGACTTGATTCAGGATGCATTTTTCTCACCTGGGATGGCATGGGCTTCCACGGGGGACACATATTTCATGTAATTTCAGCCAAACTGAAAATTTGATTTTTGGCTCCAAATTTCAGGTCCCGACCTTACGTTCTGAGGTAAATGTGGTAAAACCTGTTACAGAGGTTTTAGCACTCAGACTTGATTCAGGATGCATTTTTCTCACCTGGGATGGCATGGGCTTCCACAGGGGACACATATTCCATGTAATTTCAGCCAAACTGAAAATTTGATTTTTTGCTCCAAATTTCCAAATTTGGAGCAAAATTCCAAATTTGCTCCAAATTTCCAAATTCTCAGAACTTTACGTTCTGAGCTCAATGTGGTAAAACCTGTTACAGAGGTTTTAGCCCTCAGACTTGATTCAGGATGCTTTTTTCTCACCTGGGATGGCATGGGCTTCCACGGGGGACACATATTTCATGTAATTTCAGCCAAACTGAAAATTTGATTTTTTGCTCCAAATTTCATGTCCGGACCTTACGTTCGGAGCTCAATGAGGTAGAACCTAAAAAAGAGGTTTTAAGCCCTCAGACTTGATTCAGGATGCATTTTTTCTCACCTGGGATGGCATGGGCTTCCACGGGGGACACATATTTCATGTAATTTCAGCCAAACTGAAAATTTGATTTTTGGCTCCAAATTTCAGGTCCCGACCTTACCTTCTGAGCTCAATGTGGTAAAACCTGTTACAGAGGTTTTAAGCCCTC
>NW_027437249.1:68930-90930 GCF_033239565.1 Halichoeres trimaculatus
CCACGGGGGACACATATTTCATGTTATTTCAGCCAAACTGAAAATTTGATATTTTGCTCCAAATTTCAGGTCCGGACCTTACGTTCTGAGGTCAATGTGGTAAAACCTGTTACAGAGGTTTTAGCCCTCAGACTTGATTCAGGATGCATTTTTCTCCCCTGGTATGGCATGGGCTTCCACGGGGGACACATATTTCATGTAATTTCAGCCAAACTGAAAATTTGTTTTTTTTTGCTCCAAATTTCAGGTCCGGACCTTACGTTCTGAGCTCAATGTGGTAAAACCCGTTACAGAGGTTTTAGCCCTCAGACTTGATTCAGGATGCATTTTTCTCACCTGGGATGGCATGGGCTTCCACGGGGGACACATTTTTCATGTAATTTCAGCCAAACTGAAAATTTGATTTTTTGCTCCAAATTTCAGGTCCGGACCTTACGTTCTGAGCTCAATGTGGTAAAACCCGTTACAGAGGTTTTAGCACTCAGACATGATTCAGGATGCATTTTTCTCACCTGGGATGGCATGGGCTTCCAGGGGGGACACATATTTCATGTAATTTCAGCCAAACTGAAAATTTGATTTTTTTGCTCCAAATTTCAGGTCTGACCTTACATTCTGAGCTCAATTTGGTAAAACCTGTTACAGAGGTTTTAGCCCTCAGACTTGATTCAGGATGCATTTTTCTCACCTGGGATGGCATGGGCTTCCAGAAGGGACACATATTTCATGTAATTTCAGCCAAACTGTAAATTTGATTTTTTTGCTCCAAATTTCAGGTCCCGACCTTACGTTCTGAGCTCAATGTGGTAAAACCTGTTACAGAGGTTTTAGCCCTCAGACTTGATTCAGGATGCTTTTTTCTCACCTGGGATGGCATGGGCTTCCACGGGGGACACATATTTCATGTAATTTCAGCCAAACTGAAAATTTGAATTTTTGCTCCAAATTTCAGGTCCGGACCTTACGTTCTGAGGTCAATGTGGTAAAACCTGTTACAGAGGTTTTAGCCCTCAGACTTGATTCAGGATGCATTTTTCTCCCCTGGTATGGCATGGGCTTCCACGGGGGACACATATTTCATGTAATTTCAGCCAAACTGAAAAATTTGAATTTTTGCTCCAAATTTCAGGTCCGGACCTTACTTTCTGAGCTCAATGTGGTAAAACCCGTTACAGAGGTTTTAGCACTCAGACTTGATTCAGGATGCATTTTTCTCACCTGGGATGGCATGGGCTTCCACGGGGACCCTATTTTTCATGTAATTTCAGCCAAACTGAAAATTTGAATTTTGGCTCCAAATTTCAGGTCCGGACCTTACGTTCTGAGTTCAATGTGGTAAAACCCGTTACAGAGGTTTTAGCTCTCAGACTTGATTCAGGATGCATTTTTCTCACCTGGGATGGCATGGGCTTCCACGGGGGACACATATTTCATGTAATTTCAGCCAAACTGAAAATTTGATTTTTTTGCTCCAAATTTCAGGTCCCGACCTTACGTTCTGAGCTCAATGTGGTAAAACCCGTTACAGAGGTTTTAGCCCTCAGACTTGATTCAGGATGCATTTTTCTCACCTGGGATGGCATGGGTTTCCACGGGGGACACATATTTCATGTAATTTCAGCCAAACTGAAAATTTGATTTTTTTGCTCCAAATTTCAGGTCCGGACCTTACGTTCTGAGGTCAATGTGGTAAAACCCAAAACAGAGGTTTTAGCCCTCAGACTTGATTCAGGATGCATTTTTCTCACCTGGGATGGCATGGGCTTCCACAGGGGACACGTATTTCATGTTATTTCAGCCGAACTGAAAATTTGATTTTTTTGCTCCAAATCTTTGGTCCCGACCTTACCTTCTGAGCTCAATGTGGTAAAACCCGTTACAGAGGTTTTAGCCCTCAGACTTGATTCAGGATGCATTTTTCTCACCTGGGATGGCATGGGCTTCCACGGGGGACACATATTTCATGTAATTTCAGCCAAACTGAAAATTTGATTTTTTTGCTCCAAATTTTAGGTCCCGACCTTACGTTCTGAGCTCAATGTGGTAAAACCTGTTACAGAGGTTTTAGCCCTCAGACTTGATTCAGGATGCATTTTTCTCACCTGGGATGGCATGGGCTTCCACGGGGGACACATATTTCATGTAATTTCAGCCAAACTGAAAATTTGATTTTTGGCTCCAAATTTCAGGTCCCGACCTTACATTCTGAGTTCAATGTGGTTAAACCCGTTACAGAGGTTTTAGCTCTCAGACTTGATTCAGGATGCATTTTTCTCACCTGGGATGGCATGGGCTTCCACGGGGACCCTATTTTTCATGTAATTTCAGCCAAACTGAAAATTTGAATTTTGGCTCCAAATTTCAGGTCCGGACCTTACGTTCTGAGTTCAATGTGGTAAAACCCGTTACAGAGGTTTTAGCTCTCAGACTTGATTCAGGATGCATTTTTCTCACCTGGGATGGCATGGGCTTCCACGGGGGACACATATTTCATGTAATTTCAGCCAAACTGAAAATTTGATTTTTTTGCTCCAAATTTCAGGTCCCGACCTTACGTTCTGAGCTCAATGTGGTAAAACCCGTTACAGAGGTTTTAGCCCTCAGACTTGATTCAGGATGCATTTTTCTCACCTGGGATGGCATGGGTTTCCACGGGGGACACATATTTCATGTAATTTCAGCCAAACTGAAAATTTGATTTTTTTGCTCCAAATTTCAGGTCCGGACCTTACGTTCTGAGGTCAATGTGGTAAAACCCAAAACAGAGGTTTTAGCCCTCAGACTTGATTCAGGATGCATTTTTCTCACCTGGGATGGCATGGGCTTCCACAGGGGACACGTATTTCATGTAATTTCAGCCGAACTGAAAATTTGATTTTTTTGCTCCAAATCTTTGGTCCCGACCTTACCTTCTGAGCTCAATGTGGTAAAACCCGTTACAGAGGTTTTAGCCCTCAGACTTGATTCAGGATGCATTTTTCTCACCTGGGATGGCATGGGCTTCCACGGGGGACACATATTTCATGTAATTTCAGCCAAACTGAAAATTTGATTTTTTTGCTCCAAATTTTAGGTCCCGACCTTACGTTCTGAGCTCAATGTGGTAAAACCTGTTACAGAGGTTTTAGCCCTCAGACTTGATTCAGGATGCATTTTTCTCACCTGGGATGGCATGGGCTTCCACGGGGGACACATATTTCATGTAATTTCAGCCAAACTGAAAATTTGATTTTTGGCTCCAAATTTCAGGTCCCGACCTTACATTCTGAGCTCAATGTGGTAAAACCCGTTACAGAGGTTTTAGCCCTCAGCCTTGATTCAGGATGCATTTTTCTCACCTGGGATGGCATGGACTTCCACAGGGGACACATATTTCATGTAATTTCAGACAAACTGAAAATTTGATTTTTGGCTCCAAATTTCAGGTCCGGACCTTACGTTCTGAGCTCAATGTGGTAAAACCCAAAACAGAGGTTTTAGCCCTCAGACTTGATTCAGGATGCATTTTTCTCACCTGGGATGGCATGGGCTTCCACGGGGGACACATATTTCATGTTATTTCAGCCAAACTGAAAATTTGATTTTTTTGCTCCAAATTTCAGGTCCCGACCTTACGTTCTGAGTTCAATGTGGTTAAACCCGTTACAGAGGTTTTAGCTCTCAGACTTGATTCAGGATGCATTTTTCTCACCTGGGATGGCATGGGCTTCCAGAAGGGACACATATTTCATGTTATTTCAGCCAAACTGAAAATTTGATTTTTTTGCTCCAAATTTCAGGTCCCGACCTTACGTTCTGAGCAGGGCTTGAAGACCTCAGGCATAGTGCCGGAAATCCGGCGTAGACAAACCTGCCAGATTGTGAAATCCTGCAAGTCGGTCTGGCTGCCCTCCGTTGATTTCACTCGATCGAGTTCCGACTGAACCAGTCAGGAAAGAGAGGCGGGAGCTGCAGAGAGCAGCTCCCGCCTCTCTTTCACAAACAAGCAGCAGCGGCCCAAATCCGCAACGTCATACCGTGGCTTGATGCGTATTGGTCTATGATGAGTGTGACTGGCAGAACGATCGTCCAATATGGCACTGTTTATCTAATTTGTCAGATAAATGTGCTTCGTGAAGAGAGTAATTAATGACGGAGGCGGAGAGCAGAAGCAGCGTAGCAACCCCTTATAATGAAGCAGTGATATTGAGAGATGTTTTTGGACAACAAAGAAGCTTGGCTTCAGAGAGCAAGTTTACCACGTAATCGGGATACCCGCTCGAAAACTGCGCCGCCAGCGAGTCTGTAATCACGCAATCGGGCGCGCATGGATGTATTTTTCATCCATACGAATTTCAGTAAAATCGTCACTCCTACCAGCGACTTCGGCGGGTTGAATTATTTAATTGTAGTTTTCTGAAACGGCATCTGAAATACTAAACCCATTGCAGTATGAGACTACGACACCACAACTCCCACGAGCACTGCCTGCACACAGTGTTTGCTCATTGGTCCCTTCGCAAAGTCTTCTACTGGCAGGCGCCCCAGACGCGCTGGTCTTCAGCCTTCGTCTCGGACACTGTGACAGCTCCCGGTGTTTAGCGCCTGATAACGTGTTTTAAAACTTCACTCGCGTCTTGTTTGCTCTCTATGGTAAACGGATTCCGGGATTTAAGTCACAATCTAGCGCCAAATATTCCGTAACTTGTTAAAAGTGAGGACATTTATCAGACGGAGCTCATTTAAGCTCACAGTGCACCGATCTCACCAGCAACACTCACCTTGAGCAGGGGAGGAGGAGAAGACAGGAGCACACGTAGAGAAGTGAAACTGATCATAGATATGAGAAGCCGTAGGAACAGTATTTAAACCTCCTAATAAACAAACATTTTAAAAGTTATATGTAAAAAGTTCACTCTGGAAATAGTGTAAACAAACCAAATCATTCTAAATAAATGAAACTTATGGTCCAGTGTGACTTATGTAGGCCTACGTTATTTTCGTCTTCATGACGCATTTTTTTGACTGATACGACCTCAAAAAATGTATGATAGTACTACGAAGTGACTTGTAGTCCAGGAAGTATGGTACTAGTTTATTAGTGAAAAATTGCTGTTGTAAATAAATATTAAAGTAGACAGTGTTTCTAGAAAGCTTTTTCAGTTTAGTTTTTATTTTTTCAATTAATCTTCAACCTTCACAACTTTCATTGAATGCAATATTATGCTCCTCCTTTAATTACTTTGTTTCAATAGTCTGCATATTTTCATATTTAAGGAGCACAACCATTTCAGAGCTGAATACCTGATTTAGGTAGTCTTTATTTGAGTGTGCACAGGGGTCATTTATATTTAAAAAGGTTTTAAATCTATTTCAGGTAAACTTTAGCATTTCATCATCCGCCTTGATCATATCAAACATAATTATCCAACAACAAAATTGTGGACCCTACCAGAAGCGATGGCCACAGGTACTTATGCTGTATCGCTGACTGACCGTTTGTGTGAACAAAAAAATTAGTGTTACTGTGTTAAATGTTGTTTTTATTATTATTATTATTATTATTATTATTATTATTATTATTATTAATAAAAACAATATTAAACGCAGTAAATACCCCCCCCCCCCCCCGCTTTCAGGCACAGGATTTTTTCCTGCTTCAAGCCCTGTCTGAGTTCAATGTGGTAAAACCTGTTACAGAGGTTTTAGCTCTCAGACTTGATTCAGGATGCTTTTTTCTCACCTGGGATGGCATGGGCTTCCACGGGGGACACATATTTCATGTAATTTCAGCCAAACTGAAAATTTGAATTTTTGCTCCAAATTTCAGGTCCGGACCTTACGTTCTGAGGTCAATGTGGTAAAACCTGTTACAGAGGTTTTAGCCCTCAGACTTGATTCAGGATGCATTTTTCTCCCCTGGTATGGCATGGGCTTCCACGGGGGACACATATTTCATGTAATTTCAGCCAAACTGAAAAATTTGAATTTTTGCTCCAAATTTCAGGTCCGGACCTTACTTTCTGAGCTCAATGTGGTAAAACCCGTTACAGAGGTTTTAGCACTCAGACTTGATTCAGGATGCATTTTTCTCACCTGGGATGGCATGGGCTTCCACGGGGGACACATAATTCATGTAATTTCAGCCAAACTGAAAATTAGATTTTTTGCTCCAAATTTCAGGTCCCAACCTTACGTTCTGAGGTAAATGTGGTAAAACCCAAAACAGAGGTTTTAGCCCTCAGACTTGATTCAGGATGCATTTTTCTCACCTGGGATGGCATGGGCTTCCACGGGGGACACGTATTTCATGTAATTTCAGCCAAACTGAAAATTTGTTTTTTTTTGCTCCAAATTTCAGGTCCGGACCTTACGTTCTGAGCTCAATGTGGTAAAACCCGTTACAGAGGTTTTAGCACTCAGCCATGATTCAGGATGCATTTTTCTCACCTGGGATGGCATGGGCTTCCACGGGGGACACATATTTCATGTAATTTCAGCCAAACTGAAAATTTGATTTTTTTGCTCCAAATTTCAGGTCTGACCTTACATTCTGAGCTCAATTTGGTAAAACCTGTTACAGAGGTTTTAGCCCTCAGACTTGATTCAGGATGCATTTTTCTCACCTGGGATGGCATGGGCTTCCAGGGGGGACACATATTTCATGTAATTTCAGCCAAACTGAAAATTTGATTTTTTTGCTCCAAATTTCAGGTCTGACCTTACATTCTGAGCTCAATTTGGTAAAACCTGTTACAGAGGTTTTAGCCCTCAGACTTGATTCAGGATGCATTTTTCTCACCTGGGATGGCATGGGCTTTAACGGGGGACACATATTTCATGTTATTTCAGCCAAACTGAAAATTTGATTTTTGGCTCCAAGTTTCAGGTCCCGACCTTACGTTCTGAGGTCAATGTGGTAAAACCTGTTACAGAGGTATTAGCACTCAGCCATGATTCAGGATGCATTTTTCTCACCTGGGATGGCATGGGCTTCCAGGGGGGACACATATTTCATGTAATTTCAGCCAAACTGAAAATTTGATTTTTGGCTCCAAATTTCAGGTCCGGACCTTACGTTCTGAGGTCAATGTGGTAAAACCCGTTACAGAGGTTTTAGCCCTCAGACTTGATTCAGGATGCATTTTTCTCACCTGGAATGGCATGGGCTTCCACGGGGGACACATATTTCATGTAATTTCAGCCAAACTGAAAATTTGATTTTTTGCTCCAAATTTCAGGTCCCGGACCTTACGCTCTGAGCTCAATGTGGTCAAACCTGTTACGGAGGTTTTAGCACTCAGACTTGATTCAGGATGCATTTTTCTCACCTGGGATGGCATGGGCTTCCACGGGGGACACATATTTCATGTAATTTCAGCCAAACTGAAAATTTGATTTTTTGCTCCAAATTTCAGGTCCCGACCTTACGTTCTGAGCTCAATGAGGTAGAACCTAAAAAAGAGGTTTTAGCACTCAGACTTGATTCAGGATGCATTTTTCTCACCTGGGATGACATGGGCTTCCATGGGGGACACATATTTCATGTAATTTCAGCCAAACTGAAAATTTGATTTTTGGCTCCAAATTTCAGGTCCGGACCTTACGTTCTGAGGTCAATGTGGTAAAACCGGTTACAGAGGTTTTAGCACTCAGACTTGATTCAGGATGCATTTTTCTCACCTGGGATGGCATGGGCTTCAACAGGGGACACAGATTTCATGTAATTTCAGCCACATTAAAAATTTGATTTTTTGCTCCAAATTTATGGTCCCGACCTTACGTTCTGAGCTCAATGTGGTAAAACCCAAAACAGAGGTTTTAGCCCTCAGACTTGATTCAGGATGCATTTTTCTCACCTGGGATGGCATGGGCTTCCACAGGGGACACATATTTCATGTAATTTCAGCCAAACTGAAAATTTGAATTTTGGCTCCAAATTTCAGGTCCGGACCTTACGTTCGGAGCTCAATGAGGTAGAACCTAAAAAAGAGGTTTTAAGCCCTCAGACTTGATTCAGGATGCATTTTTTCTCACCTGGGATGGCATGGGCTTCCACGGGGGACACATATTTCATGTAATTTCAGCCAAACTGAAAATTTGATTTTTGGCTCCAAATTTCAGGTCCCGACCTTACGTTCTGAGCTCAATGTGGTAAAACCCGTTACAGAGGTTTTAGCCCTCAGACTTGATTCAGGATGCATTTTTCTCCCCTGGTATGGCATGGGCTTCCACGGGGGCCCTATTTTTCATGTAATTTCAGCCAAACTGAAAATTTGAATTTTGGCTCCAAATTTCAGGTCCCGACCTTACGTTCTGAGTTCAATGTGGTAAAACCCGTTACAGAGGTTTTAGCTCTCAGACTTGATTCAGGATGCATTTTTCTCACCTGGGATGGCATGGGCTTCCACGGGGGACACATATTTCATGTAATTTCAGCCAAACTGAAAATTTGATTTTTTTGCTCCAAATTTCAGGTCCCGACCTTACGTTCTGAGCTCAATGTGGTAAAACCCGTTACAGAGGTTTTAGCCCTCAGACTTGATTCAGGATGCATTTTTCTCACCTGGGATGGCATGGGTTTCCACGGGGGACACATATTTCATGTAATTTCAGCCAAACTGAAAATTTGATTTTTTTGCTCCAAATTTCAGGTCCGGACCTTACGTTCTGAGGTATATGTGGTAAAACCCAAAACAGAGGTTTTAGCCCTCAGACTTGATTCAGGATGCATTTTTCTCACCTGGGATGGCATGGGCTTCCACGGGGGACACGTATTTCATGTAATTTCAGCCGAACTGAAAATTTGATTTTTTTGCTCCAAATCTTTGGTCCCGACCTTACCTTCTGAGCTCAATGTGGTAAAACCCGTTACAGAGGTTTTAGCCCTCAGACTTGATTCAGGATGCATTTTTCTCACCTGGGATGGCATGGGCTTCCACGGGGGACACATATTTCATGTAATTTCAGCCAAACTGAAAATTTGATTTTTTGCTCCAAATTTTAGGTCCCGACCTTACGTTCTGAGCTCAATGTGGTAAAACCTGTTACAGAGGTTTTAGCCCTCAGACTTGATTCAGGATGCATTTTTCTCACCTGGGATGGCATGGGCTTCCACGGGGGACACATATTTCATGTAATTTCAGCCAAACTGAAAATTTGATTTTTGGCTCCAAATTTCAGGTCCCGACCTTACATTCTGAGCTCAATGTGGTAAAACCCGTTACAGAGGTTTTAGCCCTCAGCCTTGATTCAGGATGCATTTTTCTCACCTGGGATGGCATGGACTTCCACAGGGGACACATATTTCATGTAATTTCAGACAAACTGAAAATTTGATTTTTGGCTCCAAATTTCAGGTCCGGACCTTACGTTCTGAGCTCAATGTGGTAAAACCCAAAACAGAGGTTTTAGCCCTCAGACTTGATTCAGGATGCATTTTTCTCACCTGGGATGGCATGGGCTTCCACGGGGGACACATATTTCATGTAATTTCAGCCAAACTGAAAATTTGATTTTTGGCTCCAAATTTCAGGTCCCGACCTTACGTTCTGAGCTCAATGTGGTAAAACCCAAAACAGAGGTTTTAGCCCTCAGACTTGATTCAGGATGCATTTTTCTCACCTGGGATGGCATGGGCTTCCACGGGGGACACATATTTCATGTTATTTCAGCCAAACTGAAAATTTGATTTTTTTGCTCCAAATTTCAGGTCCCGACCTTACGTTCTGAGTTCAATGTGGTTAAACCCGTTACAGAGGTTTTAGCTCTCAGACTTGATTCAGGATGCATTTTTCTCACCTGGGATGGCATGGGCTTCCAGAAGGGACACATATTTCATGTTATTTCAGCCAAACTGAAAATTTGATTTTTTTGCTCCAAATTTCAGGTCCCGACCTTACGTTCTGAGTTCAATGTGGTAAAACCCGTTACAGAGGTTTTAGCTCTCAGACTTGATTCAGGATGCATTTTTCTCACCTGGGATGGCATGGGCTTCCACGGGGGACACATATTTCATGTAATTTCAGCCAAACTGAAAATTTGTTTTTTTTGCTCCAAATTTCAGGTCCCGACCTTACGTTCTGAGCTCAATGTGGTAAAACCCGTTACAGAGGTTTTAGCCCTCAGACTTGATTCAGGATGCATTTTTCTCACCTGGGATGGCATGGGTTTCCAGGGGGGACACATATTTCATCTAATTTCAGCCAAACTGAAAATTTGATTTTTTTGCTCCAAATTTCAGGTCCGGACCTTACGTTCTGAGGTCAATGTGGTAAAACCCAAAACAGAGGTTTTAGCTCTCGGACTTGATTCAGGATGCATTTTTCTCACCTGGGATGGCATGGGCTTCCACGGGGGACACATATTTCATGTTATTTCAGCCAAACTGAAAATTTGATTTTTGGCTCCAAATTTCAGGTCCCGACCTTACGTTCTGAGCTCAATGTGGTAAAACCCGTTACAGAGGTTTTAGCCCTCAGACTTGATTCAGGATGCATTTTTCTCACCTGGGATGGCATGGGCTTCCACGGGGGACACATATTTCATGTAATTTCAGCCAAACTGAAAATTTGATTTTTTGCTCCAAATTTCAGGTCCCGACCTTACGTTCTGAGCTCAATGTAGTAAAACCCATTACAGAGGTTTTAGCACTCAGACTTGATTCAGGATGCATTTTTCTCACCTGGGATGGCATGGGCTTCCACGGGGGACACATATTTCATGTTATTTCAGCCAAACTGAAAATTTGAATTTTGGCTTCAAATTTCAGGTCCCGACCATACGTTCTGAGTTCAATGTGGTAAAACCCGTTACAGAGGTTTTAGCCCTCAGACTTGATTCAGGATGCATTTTTCTCACCTGGGATGGCATGGGCTTCCACGGGGGACACATATTTCATGTAATTTCAGCCAAACTGAAAATTTGATTTTTTTGCTCCAAATTTCAGGTCCCGACCTTACGTTCTGAGCTCAATGTGGTAAAACCCGTTACAGAGGTTTTAGCCCTCAGACTTGATTCAGGATGCATTTTTCTCACCTGGGATGGCATGGGTTTCCACGGGGGACACATATTTCATATAATTTCAGCCAAACTGAAAATTTGATTTTTTTGCTCCAAATTTCAGGTCCGGACCTTACGTTCTGAGGTCAATGTGGTAAAACCCAAAACAGAGGTTTTAGCTCTCAGACTTGATTCAGGATGCATTTTTCTCACCTGGGATGGCATGGGCTTCCACGGGGGACACATATTTCATGTAATTTCAGCCAAACTGAAAATTTGAATTTTGGCTCCACATATCAGGTCCAGACCTTACGTTCTGAGCTCAATGTGGTAAAACCTGTTACAGAGGTTTTAGCACTCAGACTTGATTCAGGATGCATTTTTCTCACCTGGGATGGCATGGGCTTCCACGGGGGACACATATTTCATGTAATTTCAGCCAAACTGAAAATTTGATTTTTTGCTCCAAATTTCAGGTCCGGACCTTACGTTCTGAGCTCAGTGTGGTAAAACCCAAAACAGAGGTTTTAGCCCTCAGACTTGATTCAGGATGCATTTTTCTCACCTGGGATGGCATGGGCTTCCACGGGGGACACATATTTCATGTAATTTCAGCCAAACTGAAAATTTGATTTTTGGCTCCAAATTTCAGGTCCCGACCTTACGTTCTGAGCTCAATGTGGTAAAACCGGTTACAGAGGTTTTAGCACTCAGACTTGATTCAGGATGCATTTTTCTCACCTGGGATGGCATGGGCTTCCACGGGGGACACATATTTCATGTAATTTCAGCCAAACTGAAAATTTGAATTTTGGCTTCAAATTTCAGGTCCCGACCTTACGTTCTGAGCGCAATGTGGTAAAACCCGTTACAGAGGTTTTAGCACTCAGACTTGATTCAGGATGCATTTTTCTCACCTGGGATGGCATGGGCTTCAACAGGGGACACAGATTTCATGTAATTTCAGCCACATTAAAAATTTGATTTTTTGCTCCAAATTTCAGGTCCCGACCTTACGTTCTGAGGTAAATGTGGTAAAACCTGTTACAGAGGTTTTAGCACTCAGACTTGATTCAGGATGCATTTTTCTCACCTGGGATGGCATGGGCTTCCACGGGGGACACATATTTCATGTAATTTCAGTCAAACAGAAAATTTGATTTTTTGCTCCAAATTTCAGGTCCGGACCTTACGTTCTGAGCTCAATGAGGTAGAACCTAAAAAAGAGGTTTTAGCACTCAGACTTGATTCAGGATGCATTTTTCTCACCTGGGATGACATGGGCTTCCATGGGGGACACATATTTCATGTAATTTCAGCCAAACTGAAAATTTGATTTTTGGCTCCAAATTTCAGGTCCGGACCTTACGTTCTGAGGTCAATGTGGTAAAACCGGTTACAGAGGTTTTAGCACTCAGACTTGATTCAGGATGCATTTTTCTCACCTGGGATGGCATGGGCTTCCACGGGGGACAGGTATTTCATGTAATTTCAGCCAAACTGAAAATTTGAATTTTGGCTTCAAATTTCAGGTCCCGACCTTACGTTCTGAGCGCAATGTGGTAAAACCGGTTACAGAGGTTTTAGCACTCAGACTTGATTCAGGATGCATTTTTCTCACCTGGGATGGCATGGGCTTCCACAGGGGACACATATTTCAGGTAATTTCAGCCAAACTGAAAATTTGATTTTTTTGCTCCAAATTTCAGGTCCGGACCTTACGTTCTGAGGTCAATGTGGTAAAACCCAAAACAGAGGTTTTAGCTCTAAGACTTGATTCAGGATGCATTTTTCTCACCTGGGATGGCATGGGCTTCCACGGGGGACACATATTTCATGTAATTTCAGCCAAACTGAAAATTTGATTTTTTTGCTCCAAATTTCAGGTCCCGACCTTACCTTCTGAGCTCAATGTGGTAAAACCCGTTACAGAGGTTTTAGCCCTCAGACTTGATTCAGGATGCATTTTTCTCACCTGGGATGGCATGGGCTTCCACGGGGGACACATATTTCATGTAATTTCAGCCAAACTGAAAATTTGAATTTTGGCTCCAAATTTCAGGTCCGGACCTTACGTTCTGAGCTCAATGTGGTAAAACCTGTTACAGAGGTTTTAGCCCTCAGACTTGATTCAGGATGCATTTTTCTCACCTGGGATGGCATGGGCTTCCATGGGGGACACATATTTCATGTAATTTCAGCCAAACTGAAAATTTGATTTTTTGCTCCAAATTTCAGGTCCCGACCTTACGTTCTCAGCTCAACGTGGTAAAACCCCTTTTACAGAGGTTTTAGCCCTCAGACTTGATTCAGGATGCATTTTTCTCACCTGGGATGGCAGGGGCTTCCACGGGGGACACATATTTCATGTAATTTCAGCCAAACTAAAAATTTGATTTTTTGCTCCAAATTTCAGGTCCCGACCTTACCTTCTGAGCTCAATTTGGTAAAACCCAAAACAGAGGTTTTAGCACTCAGACTTGATTCAGGATGCATTTTTCTCACCTGGGATGGCATGGGCTTCCACGGGGGACAGGTATTTCATGTAATTTCAGCCAAACTGAAAATTTGAATTTTGGCTTCAAATTTCAGGTCCGGACCTTACGTTCTGAGCGCAATGTGGTAAAACCGGTTACAGAGGTTTTAGCACTCAGACTTGATTCAGGATGCATTTTTCTCACCTGGGATGGCATGGGCTTCCACAGGGGACACATATTTCAGGTAATTTCAGCCAAACTGAAAATTTGATTTTTTTGCTCCAAATTTCAGGTCCGGACCTTACGTTCTGAGGTCAATGTGGTAAAACCCAAAACAGAGGTTTTAGCTCTAAGACTTGATTCAGGATGCATTTTTCTCACCTGGGATGGCATGGGCTTCCACGGGGGACACATATTTCATGTAATTTCAGCCAAACTGAAAATTTGATTTTTTTGCTCCAAATTTCAGGTCCCGACCTTACCTTCTGAGCTCAATGTGGTAAAACCCGTTACAGAGGTTTTAGCCCTCAGACTTGATTCAGGATGCATTTTTCTCACCTGGGATGGCATGGGCTTCCACGGGGGACACATATTTCATGTAATTTCAGCCAAACTGAAAATTTGAATTTTGGCTCCAAATTTCAGGTCCGGACCTTACGTTCTGAGCTCAATGTGGTAAAACCTGTTACAGAGGTTTTAGCCCTCAGACTTGATTCAGGATGCATTTTTCTCACCTGGGATGGCATGGGCTTCCATGGGGGACACATATTTCATGTAATTTCAGCCAAACTGAAAATTTGATTTTTTGCTCCAAATTTCAGGTCCCGACCTTACGTTCTCAGCTCAACGTGGTAAAACCCCTTTTACAGAGGTTTTAGCCCTCAGACTTGATTCAGGATGCATTTTTCTCACCTGGGATGGCAGGGGCTTCCACGGGGGACACATATTTCATGTAATTTCAGCCAAACTAAAAATTTGATTTTTTGCTCCAAATTTCAGGTCCCGACCTTACCTTCTGAGCTCAATTTGGTAAAACCCAAAACAGAAGTTTTAGCCCTCAGACTTGATTCAGGATGCATTTTTCTCACCTGGGATGGCATGGGCTTCCACAGGGGACACATATTTCATGTAATTTCAGCCAAACTGAAAATTTGATTTTTGGCTCCAAATTTCAGGTCCGGACCTTACGTACTGAGCTCAATGTGGTAAAACCCGTTACAGAGGTTTTAGCCCTCAGACTTGATTCAGGATGCATTTTTCTCACCTGGGATGGCATGGGCTTCCACGGGGGACACGTATTTCATGTAATTTCAGCCAAACTGAAAATTTGAATTTTGGCTTCAAATTTCAGGTCCCGACCTTACGTTCTGAGCGCAATGTGGTAAAACCGGTTACAGAGGTTTTAGCACTCAGACTTGATTCAGGATGCATTTTTCTCACCTGGGATGGCATGGGCTTCAACAGGGGACACAGATTTCAGGTAATTTCAGCCACATTAAAAATTTGATTTTTTGCTCCAAATTTCAGGTCCCGACCTTACGTTCTGAGCTCAATGTGGTAAAACCCAAAACAGAGGTTTTTGCACTCAGACTTGATTCAGGATGCATTTTTCTCACCTGGGATGGCATGGGCTTCCACAGGGGACACATATTTCATGTAATTTCAGCCAAACTGAAAATTTGAATTTTGGCTCTAAATTTCATGTCCGGACCTTACGTTCTGAGGTAAATGTGGTAAAACCTGTTACAGAGGTTTTAGCCCTCAGACTTGATTCATGATGCATTTTTCTCACCTGGGATGGCATGGGCTTCCACGGGGGACACATATTTCATGTAATTTCAGCCAAACTGAAAATTTGATTTTTGGCTCCAAATTTCAGGTCCCAGCCTTACGTTCTGAGGTCAATGTGGTAAAACCCGTTACAGAGGTTTTAGCACTCAGACTTGATTCAGGATGCATTTTTCTCACCTGGGATGGCATGGGCTTCCACGGGGGACACATATTTCATGTTATTTCAGCCAAACTGAAAATTTGATTTTTTGCTTCAAATTTCAGGTCCGGACCTTACGTTCTGAGCTCAATGTGGTAAAACCGGTTACAGAGGTTTTAGCCCTCAGACTTGATTCAGGATGCATTTTTCTCACCTGGAATGGCATGGGCTTCCACGGGGGACACATATTTCATGTAATTTCAGCCAAACTGAAAATTTGATTTTTGGCTTCAAATTTTAGGTCCCGACCTTACGTTCTGAGCGCAATGTGGTAAAACCCGTTACAGAGGTTTTAGCACTCAGACTTGATTCAGGATGCATTTTTCTCACCTGGGATGGCATGGGCTTCCACAGGGGACACATATTTCATGTAATTTCAGCCAAACTGAAAATTTGAATTTTGGCTCCAAATTTCAGGTCCCGACCTTACGTTCTGAGTTCAATGTGGTAAAACCCGTTACAGAGGTTTTAGCACTCAGACTTGATTCAGGATGCATTTTTCTCACCTGGGATGGCATGGGCTTCCATGGGGGACACATATTTCATGTAATTTCAGCCAAACTGAAAATTTGATTTTTTTGCTCCAAATTTCAGGTCCCGACCTTACGTTCTGAGCTCAATGTGGTAAAACCCAAAACAGAGGTTTTAGCACTCAGACTTGATTCAGGATGCATTTTTCTCACCTGGGATGGCATGGGCTTTCACAGGGGACACATATTTCATGTAATTTCAGCCAAACTGAAAATTTGATTTTTTGCTCCAAATTTCCAAATTTGGAGCAAAATTCCAAATTTGCTCCAAATTTCCAAATTCTCAGAACCTTACGTTCTGAGCTCAATGTGGTAAAACCTGTTACAGAGGTTTTAGCCCTCAGACTTGATTCAGGATGCTTTTTTCTCACCTGGGATGGCATGGGCTTCCATGGGGGACACATATTTCATGTAATTTCAGCCAAACTGAAAATTTGATTTTTTGCTCCAAATTTCATGTCCGGACCTTACGTTCGGAGCTCAATGAGGTAGAACCTAAAAAAGAGGTTTTAAGCCCTCAGACTTGATTCAGGATGCATTTTTTTCACCTGGGATGGCATGGGCTTCCACGGGGGACACATATTTCATGTAATTTCAGCCAAACTGAAAATTTGATTTTTGGCTCCAAATTTCAGGTCCCGACCTTACGTTCTGAGCTCAATGTGGTAAAACCCAAAACAGAGGTTTTAGCCCTCAGACTTGATTCAGGATGCATTTTTCTCACCTGGGATGGCATGGGCTTCCACGGGGGACACATATTTCATGTTATTTCAGCCAAACTGAAAATTTGATTTTTGGCTCCAAATTTCAGGTCCCGACCTTACGTTCTGAGCTCAATGTGGTAAAACCGGTTACAGAGGTTTTAGCCCTCAGACTTGATTCAGGATGCATTTTTCTCACCTGGAATGGCATGGGCTTCCACGGGGGACACATATTTCATGTTATTTCAGCCAAACTGAAAATTTGATTTTTGGCTTCAAATTTTAGGTCCCGACCTTACGTTCTGAGCGCAATGTGGTAAAACCCGTTACAGAGGTTTTAGCACTCAGACTTGATTCAGGATGCATTTTTCTCACCTGGGATGGCATGGGCTTCCACAGGGGACACATATTTCATGTAATTTCAGCCAAACTGAAAATTTGAATTTTGGCTCCAAATTTCAGGTCCCGACCTTACGTTCTGAGTTCAATGTGGTAAAACCGGTTACAGAGGTTTTAGCCCTCAGACTTGATTCAGGATGCATTTTTCTCACCTGGAATGGCATGGGCTTCCACGGGGGACACATATTTCATGTTATTTCAGCCAAACTGAAAATTTGATTTTTGGCTTCAAATTTTAGGTCCCGACCTTACGTTCTGAGGTCAATGTGGTAAAACCCAAAACAGAGGTTTTAGCACTCAGACTTGATTCAGGATGCATTTTTCTCACCTGGGATGGCATGGGCTTCCACAGGGGACACATATTTCATGTAATTTCAGCCAAACTGAAAATTTGATTTTTGGCTCCAAATTTCAGGTCCCGACCTTACGTTCTGAGCTCAATGTGGTAAAACCTGTTACAGAGGTTTTAGCACTCAGACTTGATTCAGGATGCATTTTTCTCACCTGGGATGGCATGGGCTTTCACAGGGGACACATATTTCATGTAATTTCAGCCAAACTGAAAATTTGATTTTTTGCTCCAAATTTCAGGTCCCGACCTTACGTTCTGAGCTCAATGTGGTAAAACCGGTTACAGAGGTTTTAGCCCTCAGACTTGATTCAGGATGCATTTTTCTCACCTGGAATGGCATGGGCTTCCACGGGGGACACATATTTCATGTAATTTCAGCCAAACTGAAAATTTGAATTTTGGCTCCAAATTTCAGGTCCCGACCTTACGTTCTGAGTTCAATGTGGTAAAACCCGTTACAGAGGTTTTAGCACTCAGACTTGATTCAGGATGCATTTTTCTCACCTGGGATGGCATGGGCTTCCATGGGGGACACATATTTCATGTAATTTCAGCCAAACTGAAAATTTGATTTTTTTGCTCCAAATTTCAGGTCCCGACCTTACGTTCTGAGCTCAATGTGGTAAAACCCAAAACAGAGGTTTTAGCACTCAGACTTGATTCAGGATGCATTTTTCTCACCTGGGATGGCATGGGCTTCCACAGGGGACACATATTTCATGTAATTTCAGCCAAACTGAAAATTTGATTTTTTGCTCCAAATTTCCAAATTTGGAGCAAAATTCCAAATTTGCTCCAAATTTCCAAATTCTCAGAACCTTACGTTCTGAGCTCAATGTGGTAAAACCTGTTACAGAGGTTTTAGCCCTCAGACTTGATTCAGGATGCTTTTTTCTCACCTGGGATGGCATGGGCTTCCATGGGGGACACATATTTCATGTAATTTCAGCCAAACTGAAAATTTGATTTTTTGCTCCAAATTTCATGTCCGGACCTTACGTTCGGAGCTCAATGAGGTAGAACCTAAAAAAGAGGTTTTAAGCCCTCAGACTTGATTCAGGATGCATTTTTTTCACCTGGGATGGCATGGGCTTCCACGGGGGACACATATTTCATGTAATTTCAGCCAAACTGAAAATTTGATTTTTGGCTCCAAATTTCAGGTCCCGACCTTACCTTCTGAGCTCAATGTGGTAAAACCTGTTACAGAGGTTTTAGCCCTCAGACTTGATTCAGGATGCATTTTTCTCACCTGGGATGACATGGGCTTCCATGGGGGACACATATTTCATGTAATTTCAGCCAAACTGAAAATTTGAATTTTGGCTCCAAATTTCATGTCCGGACCTTACGTTCGGAGCTCAATGTTGTAAAATCCGAAACAGAGGTTTTAGCCCTCAGACTTGATTCAGGATGCATTTTTCTGACCTGGGATGGCATGGGCTTCCACGGGGGACACATATTTCATGTAATTTCAGCCAAACTGAAAATTTGAATTTTTGCTCCAAATTTCAGGTCCCGACCTTACGTTCTGAGGTCAATGTGGTAAAACCCAAAACAGAGGTTTTAGCACTCAGACTTGATTCAGGATGCATTTTTCTCACCTGGGATGGCATGGGCTTCCACGGGGGACACATATTTCATGTAATTTCAGCCAAACTGAAAATTTGATTTTTGGCTTCAAATTTCAGGTCCCGACCTTACGTTCTGAGCGCAATGTGGTAAAACCCGTTACAGAGGTTTTAGCACTCAGACTTGATTCAGGATGCATTTTTCTCACCTGGGATGACGGGGGCTTCCACGGGGGACACATATTTCATGTAATTTCAGCCAAACTGAAAATTTGAATTTTGGCTTCAAATTTCAGGTCCCGACCTTACGTTCTGAGCGCAATGTGGTAAAACCCGTTACAAAGGTTTTAGCACTCAGACTTGATTCAGGATGCATTTTTCTCACCTGGGATGGCATGGGCTTCCACAGGGGACACATATTCCATGTAATTTCAGCCAAACTGAAAATTTGATTTTTTGCTCCAAATTTCAGGTCCGGACCTTACGTTCTGAGCTCAATGTGGTAAAACCTGTTACAGAGGTTTTAGCCCTCAGACTTGATTCAGGATGCTTTTTTCTCACCTGGGATGGCATGGGCTTCCACGGGGGACACATATTTCATGTAATTTCAGCCAAACTGAAAATTTGATTTTTTGCTCCAAATTTCATGTCCGGACCTTACGTTCGGAGCTCAATGAGGTAGAACCTAAAAAAGAGGTTTTAAGCCCTCAGACTTGATTCAGGATGCATTTTTTCTCACCTGGGATGGCATGGGCTTCCACGGGGGACACATATTTCATGTAATTTCAGCCAAACTGAAAATTTGATTTTTTGCTCCAAATTTCAGGTCCGGACCTTACGTTCGGAGCTCAATGAGGTAGAACCTAAAAAAGAGGTTTTAAGCCCTCAGACTTGATTCAGGATGCATTTTTTCTCACCTGGGATGGCATGGGCTTCCACGGGGGACACATATTTCATGTAATTTCAGCCAAACTGAAAATTTGATTTTTGGCTCCAAATTTCAGGTCCGGACCTTACCTTCTGAGCTCAATGTGGTAAAACCTGTTACAGAGGTTTTAGCCCTCAGACTTGATTCAGGATGCATTTTTCTCACCTGGGATGACATGGGCTTCCATGGGGGACACATATTTCATGTAATTTCAGCCAAACTGAAAATTTGAATTTTGGCTCCAAATTTCATGTCCGGACCTTACGTTCGGAGCTCAATGTTGTAAAATCCGAAACAGAGGTTTTAGCCCTCAGACTTGATTCAGGATGCATTTTTCTCACCTGGGATGGCATGGGCTTCCACGGGGGACACATATTTCATGTAATTTCAGCCAAACTGAAAATTTGATTTTTTGCTCCAAATTTCAGGTCCCGACCTTACGTTCTGAGCTCAATGTAGTAAAACCCGTTACAGAGGTTTTAGCACTCAGACTTGATTCAGGATGCATTTTTCTCACCTGGGATGGCATGGGCTTCAACAGGGGACACATATTTCATGTTATTTCAGCCAAACTGAAAATTTGATTTTTGGCTCCAAATTTCAGGTCCCGACCTTACGTTCTGAGCTCAATGTGGTAAAACCCAAAACAGAGGTTTTAGCCCTCAGACTTGATTCAGGATGCATTTTTCTCACCTGGGATGGCATGGGCTTCCACAGGGGACACATATTTCATGTAATTTCAGCCAAACTGAAAATTTGATTTTTTTGCTCCAAATTTCAGGTCCCGACCTTACGTTCTGAGGTAAATGTGGTAAAACCCGTTACAGAGGTTTTAGCACTCAAACTTGATTCAGGATGCATTTTTCTCACCTGGGATGGCATGGGCTTCCACGGGGGACACATATTACTTGTAATTTCAGCCAAACTGAAAATTTGATTTTTTGCTCCAAATTTCAGGTCCGGACCTTACGTTCTGAGCTCAATGTGGTAAAACCTGTTACAGCGGTTTTAGCACTCAGACTTGATTCAGGATGCATTTTTCTCACCTGGGATGGCATGGGCTTCCACGGGGGACACATATTTCATGTAATTTCAGCCAAACTGAAAATTTGATTTTTTTGCTCCAAATTTCAGGTCCCGACCTTACGTTCTGAGCTCAATGTGGTAAAACCCGTTACAGAGGTTTTAGCCCTCAGACTTGATTCAGGATGCATTTTTCTCACCTGGGATGGCATGGGTTTCCACGGGGGACACATATTTCATGTAATTTCAGCCAAACTGAAAATTTGATTTTTTTGCTCCAAATTTCAGGTCCGGACCTTACGTTCTGAGGTCAATGTGGTAAAACCCAAAACAGAGGTTTTAGCTCTCAGACTTGATTCAGGATGCATTTTTCTCACCTGGGATGGCATGGGCTTCCACGGGGGACACATATTTCATGTAATTTCAGCCAAACTGAAAATTTGATTTTTTTGCTCCAAATTTCAGGTCCCGACCTTACGTTCTGAGCTCAATGTGGTAAAACCTGTTACAGAGGTTTTAGCCCTCAGACTTGATTCAGGATGCATTTTTCTCACCTGGTATGGCATGGGCTTCCACGGGGGACACATATTTCATGTAATTTCAGCCAAACTGAAAATTTGATTTTTTGCTCCAAATTTCAGGTCCGGACCTTACGTTCTCAGCTCAACGTGGTAAAACCCCTTTTACAGAGGTTTTAGCCCTCAGACTTGATTCAGGATGCATTTTTTCTCACCTGGGATGGCATGGGCTTCCACGGGGGACACATATTTCATGTTATTTCAGCCAAACTGAAAATTTGATTTTTTTGCTCCAAATTTCAGGTCCCGACCTTACGTTCTGAGGTCAATGTGGTAAAACCCGTTACAGAGGTTTTAGCCCTCAGACTTGATTCAGGATGCATTTTTCTCACCTGGGATGGCATGGGCTTCCACGGGGGACACATATTTCATGTAATTTCAGCCAAACTGAAATTTGAATTTTGGCTCTAGATTTCATGTCCGGACCTTACGTTCTGAGCTCAGTGTGGTAAAATCTGTTACAGAGGTTTT